>NC_140169.1:17413940-17646440 GCF_963971535.1 Notolepis coatsorum
AAGAAATTGAGCAGCCACTCCACAATCTCCAACTACACAAACAAACCAAAGACAATGTGTGGACCTCAGGAAGACTAGCTACTGCTAGTGCCTCTGATATAATAAAGACCTCCAGCTACACCAGCTGAAGACCTCAACATTGGTTGGTCTCTGAAGGGATGCTGCTATATAAGAGGCATAAATTGTCATCGTCGACAACAGGTGGAGGAATATGTGAGGATTATTTATTTATTTGGTAACGCTTTATATTAAGGTCCTTGTAATAAGCATTAGTTAGTAGGTAATAAGGCCCTTATAAGTCCTTATAAGGGTCCCTAACTACACAGCCACAAGACCCCTTCGCTCTACATCTTCTGACCGCCTCAGACCCACTCCTATCTGAGCTCCGGGAGGGTCATCAAAGAGAAGCCGCTATTCTCTGCCCTTGCCCCACAATGGTGGAACAAACTTCCCACCACAGTTAGGACAGAAACCCGACACTTCTTCAATCAATATCTAAAAATAATAATAAATAAATAACCTTCTTACTGTCCTCTACTGTCATGCACTCTTCCTAATACTAACATACACTCAACACTGCAGCACTCAAGTTTCAACACTTTGATGAACATTGTTACTCAGCTGATAGAGTTGTACACTTCCTGCTGAATTACAAAACTTGTAAGTCGCTTTGGATAAAAGCGTCAGGTAAATGTTATAAGATGTGTATTAACATTATTATGTGTTAATAAGACTATATTAAGTGTTACTGATAGCATCATAAACATTTATTGTTAGATTATAAAACAACACTTATAAGAAAACTATTTATAGACAGGTTAGAACATTAATAAAAGCCTCCTGAGTTTCTTATAATAGCATTACAAACACATTTATTGAGTCTTACTAAGTTACCTATTCTGTCTTTGTTAAACCTTTACTAAGCTTTTTGTTGCTTTATTAAGTTATTATTAATTTATTAGCAGTTAACTGTGCACTTAACAGTTAACTAAGCTTTTTGCAGCTACTAGATCTAAAGTGAGAACAATGCCTTATTAATTAAGGTTAATAAATCCTTAATTTATTATTAACAGTTAACTAAGATTTTTGTAGCTCCACCATCTGGAATGAGCACTACAGCTTGTCAAGGTTGATAAAATGTGAATACAAAATTACATATAAATACAATGTTTAGCGGTGAAGCACAAAAACACACTTTAAGACAGTTCTTTAAAAACATTAAATTTTTTATTTTTAGGTTTTAATTTCCTTGGCCTAACAAAGTATCTGGAGCTGCTGCATAGACAATGAATGAGAGACCTACAGAATGTTTCTTTAAACATTTTTTACAGATCCAGTTCTTAAAGATCACACCTCTACTGCAAGTTCACACCTCGTTAACAGCACTGCCAGGTTAATGGTGCATGAGTACTGCAGTAGTAGATGTGCAATTTCTAAGATCTGGATAGTTTCAAGTTTCTTTAATAGTTGTCATACAGAAGTACAGAATACTTTTATACAAAATGCTTCTTACTGTTACGCTCCAGAGACTGTGCTAGACAAGATAAGTATGAAATAAAATAGTATAGCATGTAAAATAGAAGTAAAAATAGAGGTCACAGTGTTCAGTATAGACATATGTACAATGTTCGATGCAGAATAGAAGTAACTGAGTTACCATACAATATACTATGCAATGTACTAATATACAATACTATATAGTGGAAAGCAGAAATGGGATGAGGTACAATTTAGGTACAATTTACAGTAAGGTGTACGAGTTCGAGTTGTAGTGCAAATCCTTTACCAATAAATATAAAGTGTGTTTAGGTGATCTAAAGTGTGGAGAGAGGGTGCTGCAGTGTGTTGTTTGTTTAAAGTGAGTGTGTGCGTGTGGATGTGTGTGCTGTGTGCATTTGATGGTTGTTGCATAGTGTTTATTTTTCTTTGAGCAGCCTGATGGCCTGGGGATAGAAGCTTCTTCTGAGTCTTTCTGTGCTCGCCTTGAGACTCCGGTATCGCTTGCCTGACCGCAGCAGTTCAAAGAGGCAGTTGTTCGGGTGGCTGGAGTCCTTGATTATTCTCTTAGCCTTACCCCTGCACCGCTTGTTGTAAATGTTCTGGAGGGTGGGAAGCCCCCCTCCAATTGTGCGTTCGGCTGAACGTGTCACTCTTTGTAGTCTGCTTCGGTCTTGTGCAGTGCTATTCCCAAACCAGGAGGTGATGTTGCCAGTCAGGATGCTCTCTATTGTACATGAGTAGAAGTTCTTAAGGATCTTCTGACTGACTTGGAACTTCCTTAGGCGCCTGAGGAAGTAGAGGCGTTGTCGTGCCTTCTTCACAACACTGTCAATGTGTGTGGTCCATGTCAAGTCCTCGGATATGTGGGCTCCGAGGTACTTAAAACTGTTCACTCTCTCAACCGGTGCCCCGTCGATGCTGAGGGGGCTGTAGTCCTTGACCCCCGACCTCCTAAAGTCCACAATCATCTCCTTTGTTTTGCTGACGTTCAGGGAGAGGCTGTTCTCCTGGCACCATCCCACCAGGACCTTGACCCCTCTCGTCGTTTGCAGAGATCAGGCCCACCACTACTGTGTCGTCAGCAAATTTGATGATTGTGTTGTTACTCCGCTGAGCCACACAGTCGTGTGTGTACAGGGAGTAGAGGAGGGGACTCAGAACACAGCCCTGGGGGGCCCCTATGTTGAGGGTGATGGATGAGGAGGTGCAGTTGCCTGCTCTCACCACCTGGGGTCTGCCCGTCAGGAAGTCCAAGATACCCAAAATGCGCTTTATTATAAGTGTTCTCAGTTCTGAAACAGAAGATGTACCATACACACAGTGTCACCTTTACCATCTCCCCAATTCAATGTCCAGGGTGCAGCTTCAGACTTTATACCTGATGAGTTTGAATATGGGAGAGAGTTGTTCATGTTTGCTAATATTTCTGGACTGTATAACATGTGGATTGTTAAATTGAGGTGTTCCCCTTTAAAATACTGCACTGGAAATGAAGAGCCAGTGGACATATAGTTGCAGGCCTTTGAGTTAATATGTATGGTGTGCATGATTGATTGATTGATTGAACATTTTATTAACAGATTGCAGAATGGGTACAATACAGTACGGCTCAATACACACAATTGTTAAGGGGATGCAGACCAGAGAAAGACTTTTGTCTTATTTACATCAGGGTCCCCCATTTTCAATTCATTGCATTGGAGTGGATGCAGTAGGGAACGCTTATTAATAAGTAATGCTTTATTGAGGGGCAAGTGCTGGCTGATTTGACTAGAGCTTATTGAAATTATGAGCATTGTCTATGTCTCTAGAGTATGACGTGTGGAGTGAGGACATTCACCTACCTTCAGTATTTTTGCCATTATAATGCCAAAATGATACAATATTAGTATTCAGTGTTATAGTAGTTACTTCTCTGCTTTTAGTGATGTAATAAAAACGGACATTATTTTACTAATAAACTTGCACTTGTGTTTGTATCTGGTTAATGTGTAGAGAGGGACAGATGCAAACACACTGACGATCATTAAAAGCACTGCATCACGTCACAATGACAATCATACATCCAGGTTTCAGTAGCTTTAATGTTTACCAGTCAACACTGGGTTTTTATTCCCCTCACTTTCTCTACATGTCACACTGCTGACACCTTGTGTACAGACAAGGACGGTAAACATTACACCACACACACATACATGGTGCATTTATATAGCGCTTTTATCCAAAGCACTTTAACATTTTTGTCCCTCACATTCACCCATTCACTCACACATTTACACACCGACGGCGGGGGCAACCATGCAAGGTGCCAACCTGTTCATCGGGAGCAATTAGGGTTTAAGTGCTCAAGGACGCTGCCCGGGAATCGAACCGGGAACCTTCCGATTACCAGGCGACCGCTCTACCTCCTGCTCCACTGTCGACACACACACACACGCACGCACGCACGCACGCCAGCCAGCCAGCCAGCCAGCCAGCCAGCCAGCCAGCCAGCCAGCCAGCCAGCCAGCCAGCGAGCGAGAGAGATAATTGGAGGACTTGAGTAACTCAACATACCTGGTGTCACCCCTGTACAACCCTCAACCCCATCCCCTCCACACACAGAGAGAGCGAGAGTCTCCCTGTCCTCTGAATAAGACATGAAAGGCAGAGTGAGACAGGCAGAGTGAGGAGAGACTGGTGAACCACCCAGGGTCTCCACACACCTGGCAGCTCTCTCACTGTCTGGGGGACAGAAATATGGACAGTGGGCAATTTGTTGATATTTAAAGGTGCACTGTGCAGCAGTTAACAACAGAACAATTTTCAATTTTCAGGGAGATTTATAGCTTCAGTGTTTCAGGTAGTTTTCTAGCTTCAGTGTTTCAGGTAGTTTTCTAGCTTCAGTGTTTCAGGTAGTTTTCTAGCTTCAGTGTTTCAGGTAGTTTTCTAGCTTCAGTGTTTCAGGTAGTTTTCTAGCTTCAGTGTTCAAGGTAACTTTCTAACTTTAGTGTTACAGGGACCCATTTTCTCTGAGGACTTTTTTTATCAAAATAGATCACATGAATCAGTTTTTCAGAGTTTCACGTTTCTCTCCCAAAACTACATGGTAACACGTCTGAGAAAGGGGACTATGGAGATACCATTTGCTGCCACCTACCCATCATCACCACTACGACCACCACCACCACCATCATCACCACCATCACCATCATCATCACCACTATAACCATCATCATCATCACTACCACCACCATCATCATCATCACCACCATTTCCCTACAATCTAATATACAAAATATTTTAAATGATCCGTCATTAATACCACCATGAGTGTTCAACACCATGAGTGAAACAAAACCATTAAAAAAGTATGTTACAGAATACTTTCTAATTTCATTATTTTAGGGGACTGCAGTATCAGCCAGTGTCAGCTGGTCTGGTCATATCAGCCTCCTTCTCCTCCTTACCCCCCTCCTCACTGTCCCATTTGGGGACACACACACACGGACATGTAACCCTACCCCTGGAGAGGGAGGTACAGGGTCATCCGATCCCCCCCCTCTCCTGGAGTGGCAGCACTCACCTGCTCAGGTGTCCCTTTGTGTGGAGCATAGGCACGGCAGGAGAGGGGATAACACCTCACATTGATCAGAGGCAGAGAGAGAGAGAAGGAGGGAGAGAGGGAGAGAAGGAGGGAGAGAGGGAGAGAAGGAAAGAGAGACGCAGGTAGATTCTGGACAGCTGCCGCTACATCAGGATGTATATCAACTGTGGAATGAGGCCAGTGGCACAATGACGAGAGGAATCCAGCAGCCTGGGGATCATACTCTGGACGTCCAGTGGTCAAACTGTGGAACACAGCTGGTCCACAACTCGTCTCAGGAAATATCAATCCACAAGGATTCCCGGTGAATTCCCCTCTGCTCCTTTCCATCTTTCCTCATTCCCTATTTGTTTCCACCTATCCCCGTCGGGCTGTCCGGTCCTCCCCTATCCCTCTCTGCTTCACTCTGGTTGTGAGAGCTGATGGTTGTGCTGCTTTGAGATGGGCCGTGGTGGATGATGTCTGAAGGGAGTCATGGCCAACCCAGATAACTTTGAGGAACGGAGAGGGTCTGCCGATACTACGGCTGTCACCACCGCTGCCACCACCCCAATCCCTGAGACGGTAAGTGGAGAATAGAACCCGGGGGGAGTAATCATCAAATTACAGCAGAGAAGAGCAAACAGTTTGAAGATGAGCCCTACTCCTTTTCATCACAGTCAATTCAAACTGTAGAAATAAACTATGACCAATACTAGCACAGTGTAGAAAGGTAACACTCACAAAGGAACATTTCACGTTCAAAGTAACAAGAAAGTGAGTCACGGGATAGCGAAATCTATTCAGTTTCCTCCTGGCAACAAGATGTTCCTATATGATCAAAGCAACAGCGCTGTGCAAACTCCTTATTGCCAGTAGCCCATCAGAGTTGCTCAAAGGCATTGCTCTCTTAGTATACCTGCCCTGGGACTAAGATGTCCAAATATCTCCTTATTGGGGGGGGGGGGGGGGGGGGGGGGGGGGGGGGTGATACTTGCTGTGGAACCAAGTCATTGTTTTGCAAGTCCCAGGTAAGTCTCAAGTCTTTACACTCAAGTTCCAAGTCAAGACTGGCAAGTCTTAAGCAAGTCAGTAGAGTAGAGTAGAGTCAGTAGAGTAGACGACAGAGTAGGCTACAGCAACTTGCAATGGGCCTGGTCTACAAGATACACTATATGACTAAGGTACCCATGTACATGTCAAAATACTTCCCAAAGGTCAGTGAATACCACGACCACAACACCAGAGGAAGCTCAACAAATCATGTTAAACCCAGATTCGGCTCAAACAAGGGACTAAACACGTTTCGCAATTATGCCACATCAATGTGGAACACCCTACCCAAAGCTGTAAAGGAATGTGAATCACTACCCACTTTTAAAACCACTCTCAAAGAGCACCTACGGGAGACTGCAATTCGAAACTGGCCACCGTAAATGTCCAAACCCCCTCACCCCCTCCTAATAGACAGTCTCCTCCCCTCCGTATGTATATATTCTCTCCCCACCGTATGTATATTTCTCTCCCACCCACCCACCCCCTCCTAATGTACAGTCTCCTCCCCATCATATGTATATACTCTCTGTCAGGATCTATGGGTAACAGTACTGTATATTTGCATATCATATATGTCACAAATGTAACAGTACTATATACCTGTATCTGTATGTCATGTATGTCCCTATGCCATAAATGTCATGATGTCATGTATGTTGTGTATGTCATAAATGCCTCTATGAATTGAAAATGGGGGACCCTGATGTAAACAAGACGAAAGTCTTTCTCTGGTCTGCATCCCCTTAACAATTGTATGTATTGAGCCGTACTGTATTGTACCCATTCTGCAATCTGTTAAATAAAGTTTTCATTCATTCATTCATTCAGTCACAAGTCTGAACCTTTGGGTTTTGATTCCTAAACAAATACTAATGTTTCAAGTTTCAAGTTTCTTTAATAGTTGTCATACAGAAGTACAGAATACTTTTGTACAAAACGCTTCTTACTGTTGCGCTCCAGAGCGTTCTTTACAAATGTATAGTGCCATTTAAATATGTTAAAGCCAACAGAGTTACATGACGATATGTCAGGCGAGCATCTTTTTACGCGCTGCGTGTCAGGTGACCACCCTGGACTCCCGACGCTCCAGAACTGCCAATCATCCGCTGATGACCGAAAAATAAACTTCATTCATCAGAATGAATAGGCGTGGACGAGAAAATGGATTTTGGAGAGCTTTTTTTTTCCGCACGGTTTACCCGGATGTCTCTCAAAGACCCATTTCTGAACGGATTTTTATCAAATTTGGACCTGTAATACATACGACTTCAGGCTATGGATCCGCAGTGTTTTCCAGCTTATACCTATTTTTTAGGGATGCACCGAATGGGAAATTCTTGGCCGAAACCGATACCGAAAATAGGAAACAGTTGGCCGAAAACCGAATGCCGAAAGGCCGAAAATTATTCATAGAACAGAATTTTTTTTACCAATGTTGTTCAGCTACCTGATTATGGAAAAATATATGATTATGGCAAAACTTAACTTAAATAATAAATAATCACTATTATGGGTCTTTTTGTATCACAAACAGTACTGTATTTGCAAATCTGGTATGTCATAAATGTATAGATGTAGCAGTACTGTCTATCTGTATATCATGTATGTCATATATGTCCTGATGAATTGAAAATGGGGGACCCTGATGTAAACAAGACGAAAGTCTTTCTCTGGTCTGCATCCCCTTAACAATTGTGTGTATTGAGCTGTACTGTATTGTACCCATTCTGCAATCTGTTAATAAAATTTTCAATCAATCAATCAATCAACAGTATAATGGAATGTTGTCCATTAGAAATACACGTCAACAATAAAGGAATATCTTATCTTATCTCATCTTATCTTAACATGGTAAAGATGTGACACGGTGATAGCAGTACTTTCCATTGACACAGAAATGGGGTGACAGTGGCTCGGGAGGTAGAGCAGTCGTCTGACAATCCGGAGGTTCCCGGATCTGTTAATAAAGTTTTCAATCAATCAGAGAGACATGTGGACATCTGTGCTCTACTGAGCGCACCTTTCTAGTCCCCAGATGAATGTGCTCTCTTGACTTTGGCACAGTAGACGCGCGACGTGTATGCTCGAGAATGATAATAATAATAATGCTCTTCAGATTATATTATCAACGACAGACAATGTGAGAAACACAACCCCCCCCCCCCTCTCGCTCTGAAGAATATGCATATTAGATCACTCAGTGATTAACCGCGACGGGCATATAGTAAATAAGGATATAAAGCATTGCGCACAGAGTTTACATAGAAACAGCGCGACTCCCCCGAGTCCCAAGAGGAGTTTTCACAGGCTGCAGAACGCAGGACTGAAGAGCTCACATTAAGCATGTAATGACTGAAGCCGCGTTTTGATGACATCATCACAACAACACGCGTTAGGTTACAGGTTGTTTCTGTTTCGGTGATATATTTTCGGTGAAAAAACTCTTTCGGCCGAAAGCCGAAAGGGCATTTTTGGCCATTTTCGGCCGAAAGCTTTCGTGGCAGAAATTTCGGTGCATCCCTACTATTTTTTTTAAATATATTTAGTTAATTTTTGATATTGCAAGCACTACAGAAAAATGTGAGTACACAAGTTCAAGTTCAACTCAAGTTCAGACCTGTTTCATTAGCACTAAAAGTGATTTTCCTTTTTTGCATTAGTAACTTCAGAATCGTATCATTCAAAAGAGACCAGGCTCATGCATGTGCTATAAGTATAACGTATAAAGCTAAGCTTTGCAAAAAAAGTATGCAGTCCTGAAGTTCAAGTAAAAAAAAATTCTTTAAGAGGTTAAAGCAGAGTAATAGTTAGTAGTATATTAAATGTTAAAGCCAACAGACTAATAGTTAGTGTGCCGCCCATTGATGCACGACGAGGACTCCGAGTTCTTTAATTACAGATGGCTGTTTATTGATGCAAATCACGTTCATCACCACCGTAGAACTACAATTGCAGGAAATAATAACAGTCAATACTCATACAATTCAGTCAATAGAATTACAAAAAACAAAACGAAAAGTGTGAATAAGCTTTACTAACCACTTTGGCCAGCTTGCAGCTCAATGTGAGGGGGTTATCTTCAAAACTCTAGTACTTTAGTCTTTTAGCTTTGACAAATAAAGTGCATAAATCTGCTGCACTGTCTTCTCCGACAAGTCTGGACACGTTCTGCCAGATCTGCTCAAACTACGGCAAGTCAGAGCGTGAGACAGGACGTGATACGTCACAAGAGATAAAATGAAATATAAAAATAAACATGCGCCCTCTATAGGCGACAGCTGCATTTACGGGCTCTCTCCTTGTTGAGAAGGGCTCTCTCCTTGTTGAGACGGGCTCTCTCCTTGTTGAGAAGGGCTCTCTCCTTGTTGAGACGGGCTCTCTCCTTGTTGAGACAGGCTCTCTCCTTGTTGAGACGGGCTCTCTCCTTGTTGAGACGGGCTCTCTCCTTGTTGAGACGGGCTCTCTCCTTGTTGAGAAGGGCTCTCTCCTTGTTGAGAAGGGCTCTCTCCTTGTTGAGACGGGCTCTCTCCTTGTTGAGAAGGGCTCTCTCCTTGTTGAGACGGGCTCTCTCCTTGTTGGAACACTGGAGGCGCAAGAGGACGCAGTTCTTCTTGTGGGGTGAGAGCTAGCGAATGTGCTGAAGGATAGTGTAGAAGAGGTGACCACAGATGATCTTCTTCATCATCATTATGAACGCTTTCAGTGTAAATCTTTAGCTTTACCTTAACTGCGTTGAGTTTCTTGAGTTCCTCTAACCGTTCCACTTCTCTCTCTTTCTCATTCAGCTTTGTTCTTCTATCAGCACTTTCCGTGATGAATAGAACTCTTTTCTCTGCCTGGATCTTGGCGTTCTCTGCGTGGATCTTGGCGTTCTCTGCGTAGTTTTAAGCCGACCGCCTTTCATCTTCCTGCTCCAGTCTTCGGATTTCTTCTTCTTGCTCATGGCGGTCTCTCATTATTTTTAGTACCTCTGTAGCTGCGGCTGCTTCCGCTGCAGCTTGTCTTGCGTTGTGTGACACTGAGATTTCAGAACCACCGTTGTTGAGGAACTGCTGAGCCCTTTTATTAGCAGTCCTGGTTCTCCTCTTGTTGTTGATGAACTGCTGAGCCTTTGTATTAGCAGTCCTGGTGAGCGATTGGCATGTATTATTCCTTCTACAGGTTTCTGAGTCTGGATGATCGGGATGTAAAGTGTCTCTCATTTCTAGATAAATACCATCAATCTCACTTTGGGCTGAATTTATTTTGGCCATGGTCTCAATTAGGTCAGAGTCGTCCTTATACTTGATGGATTTTTTCAGTCTATTTATGTTGTGCTTCCACCTCTCATATGCCCTTTTGAAGTTCACTTTTAGATCCATCACCTTATCGTCTACAAGAGCCTGTCCCTTTTCAGTAAATACGACTGGCTCACTATCGTCTAGCTTGTTGGACTCAATCTGAGATTCAGTTTGCTCTATCTCACCCCTTTGTGACATGTTTACTGTGTAGTAAATAAATCAATTATGTATTCATTAAATATTTATGAACCATATCTATGGAAAAGAACTATGAACTGTAAATAGAGGGGTAGGCTAATTCAGTCTAAGAAATGTGTAAGCCTAATAATGAAAAGTGTCAACAAATGTCTTAAGTATTCAAAAATAAAATGCTTAATTTAGTTGAACATTGTAGGCTAATTCAAATCTACACCTTTCTTCAATGTGAAATACAAATCACGAAAAATAACAAATAAACCATAGGCCTAGGTTTATATTATAGTAGCTTACTATACTGGGAAATAACTGGTAAAATGTGTAGGCTAATATGAAATTCAAAAAACGAAATGAAAATGTAAGCCTAGTAGGCTATTATGAAAATGCAAGTATTAAGTTTGAATATACCCTTTATGATTGGCCTTTTCTAAATTAACCTTATGAAGCTAGACTTCATTAATGAATATCAACCTATTCTTAAATGGCCAAAAATATTAAACTGTAAACAACCTTATATACAGTCTCAAGAATGTGCGCACTTGCAATGCAATTGTAGCCTACAACAATACTTCTCTCTGAAAAGTCAATACCTGAGACGTGTAGTCAGTCAACTTGGTGAATGGCATTGCCTATGCAGTTCAATTTCAACGTAGGGAAACGTCTGCTGCTTCTTTAAGATGGATGCTGTGAAATCTTACTGATACGTGGAAAAGTTCAGCGGCAGAGTCCTGTACCCGCGCCAACCTCGAGCCGTCTTCTTCCACGAGCTCGCTTGTTTGCCTATGCAGTTCAACTTCAATGTAGGGGAAAGTCTGCTGCTTCTTTAAGATGGATGCTGCGAAATCTTACTGATACGTGGAAAAGTTCAGCGGCAGAGTCCTGTACCCGCGCCAACCTCGAGCCGTCTTCTTCCACGAGCTCGCTTGTTTGGCCGTGTGCACACTGCTGCAGCTCCTTCCCAGCACAAAGGTTCCCCAGACATGACGATACATCTTCGACTGCAGACAATCCTCTACCCGACGTTCTCATAGCCCACGCGATTCATTTCTCACTTGGGAGTCTTCAACTTCACAGTCTAGTGTTCTACTGTGCCGCCCATTGATGCACGACGAGGACTCCGAGTTCTTTAATTACAGATGGCTGTTTATTGATGCAAATCACATTCATCACCACCGTAGAACACTTTGGTCTGCTTGCAGGAGTTGCAGCTCTATGGGAGGGGGTTATCTTCAAAACTCTAGTACTTTAGTCTTTTAGCTTTGACAAATAAAGTGCATAAATCTGCTGCACTGTCTTCTCCGACAAGTCTGGACACGTTCTGCCAGATCTGCTCAAACTACGGCAAGTCAGAGCGTGAGACAGGACGTGATACGTCACAAGAGATAAAATGAAATATAAAAATAAACATGCGCCCTCTATAGGCGACAGCTGCATTTACAGTTAGTAGTATATTGTGTTAAAGGCAAGCAGAGTAATAGTTTTTTTTTGTATCCACTTTTTCTCCCCTTTTTCTATTTTTCCTCCCATCCCAATTTCGCTGTGCCAATTCTCCCCTCCCCTGTCTTGAACGTTGCTCGCATATGCCCTCCACTGGCCGGTTGTAGGGAGGATAGAAGCCTTGCATCACATGCCCCCTCCGATACACGAGGAGGCAGCCTGTCACATCTTTTCACCTGCCAGTGCGGACTCTCATTGGCGAGGTGTAACATGTGGGAGGCTCACACTACCCCCACCATTTCCTGTCTCTGCTGTGCAGGCGTCCCCCAACCGACCTGTAGGAGTCGCTGTCCACAACGTTCAGATTACCACCCATCGACTTCCACCTGCCAATTGAGTTAGTATGACGGCCGGCCCAAGCCGGAGGCAACGCCGACAGCCGGATTCGAACCCGGTGTCTCTTGCGTTGGTGACGAGTGCAATGTCCGCTGCGCCACCCAGTCGCCCAGCAGAGTAATAGTTAGTAGTATATTACATGTTAAAGCCAACAGAGTAATAGTTAGTAGTATATTAAATGTTAAAGTCAACAGAGTAATAGTTAGTAGTATATTAAATGTTAAAGCCAACAGAGTAATAGTTAGTAGTATATTAAAGTTATAGTTAGTAGTATATTAAATGTTAAAGTCAACAGAGTAATAGTTAGTATAGTAGTATATTAAATATTATACAACAGGTAAGTCCGACCACACATTGTGATTGGTCGAGAGTGTTCTAAGCTGTGAGTATATTCATGATACACTCACGGTTAAATCACCATGAATATACCACTGCGCTGGCTTTAGAATGTTGTAGAAAGTTTCAACTGCCATTCATCAAACGGAAACTGTCAACATGACCTACAAATAAAATGAACGTTGCGTTTGATTTAACGTACCCGTGGCGTTAACTATAAACGAGTGGATAGATATAGAGAAGTCTAATGCAAGCGAAAGTCGGAAAAAGTCATCAGCACCTCAGACAGTTCCGGGAGTTGGGCCAGTCCAATGCCCAGGCCGTCGATCTGGTGATTAATTGCGGCTGTTCTCCAGCGCGTCCAGCTCATCTTTCGTTGGATTGGCATGTCTAATAATGCTGTTTTTATGAATACCGTTAGATGTAGGCCCGTCCTCTTTATCTATCCACTCGTTTATAGTTAATGGGTATTAAAGCCAACAGAGTAATAGTTAGTAGTATATTAAATGTTAAAGCCAACAGAGTAATAGTTAGTAGTATATTAAATGTTAAGGCCAACAGAGTAATAGTTAGTAGTATATTAAATGTTAAAGCCAACACAGTAATAGTTAGTAGTATGTTAAATGTTAAAGCCAACAGAGTAATAGTTAGTAGTATATTAAATGTTAAAGCCAACAGAGTAATAGTTAGTAGTATATTAAATGTTAAAGCCAACAGAGTAATAGTTAGTAGTATGTTAAATGTTAAAGTCAACAGAGTAATAGTTAGTAGTATATTAAATGTTAAAGTCAACAGAGTAATAGTTAGTAGTATATTCAATTTAGATGATTCTGACACACAACCTTTTTCTCTGCAACTTTTGTCGTGCAACTTGATTGATGGCTGACAGATTCCAAAGTGGAACAGTAATCAGGGAAATTAAGTTGATTCGCTTTACAGTTATTATGGCATAATTTCTTAAGATTTTGGGCTTGAGGAGAGTATCAAGTCTTAAGGCTCAAGTCAGAGTGAGTAATTAGAGTTGATGTCAAAGTCACGTTGGCGCCTGTCTGCTCCCGGCTGCCCTTGGTGGGGAAGGACGACGGGATGGGTTAATCGCAGAGACGAATCGCATCGGCGATCCTAAAAAGACAATGCATGCGTGTGTGTTCCGGTGTGTGTGCTAAACTAACCTCTGTGTGTACCACTAAAAACATTGAGTGTCGTTGCATGCCGAATAAAGACCTCTGCACAGGTCCTGCATTATAAAGTCCAGTTGCAGGTCTTTTACGATCAAGTTGAGAAGAACAAGTCCAAGTCATGATTGATGGATTGATTGAAGATTTTATTAACAGATTGCAGAATGGGTACAATATAGTACAGCTCAATACACACAATTGTTAAGGGGATGCAGGCGGGGTGTGGGTAACTGTACATTGGATTATCGACAAAACCTTACTTGGTCCCAAGAAGAGGGTCTCGTGTATTATTGGGTTAGGACATTTACTGTACATTGGAGGGGGTTGGGTTAGGACATTTACAGGGGCCAGTTTCGAATTGCAGTCTCCCGTAGGTGCTCTTTGAGAGTGGTTTTGAAAGTGGGTAGTGATTCACATTCCTTTACAGCTGTGGGTAGGGCGTTCCACATTGATGTGGCATAATTGCGAAACGTGTTTAGTCCCTTGTTTGAGCCGAATCTGGGTTTCACATGATTTGTGGAGCTCCCTCTGGTGTTGTGGTCGTGGTATTTTTTCACTGACCTTTGAGAAGTATTTCGACATGTACATGGGTACCTTGGTCGCGTAGTGTATCTTGTAGACCAGGCCCATTGCAAGTTGCTGTACTCTGTCGTCTACTCTAAGCCATCCTAGGTTGTCAAAGTGGGCAGGGGTGAGGTGGGTTCTAGGAGTAAGGTCAAGCAGTAGTCTGACCAGTTTGTTTTGTGATGTTTGTAATTTTGTTTTTAGCGCCTTTGAGGTGCTTTGGTACCATGAGGTGCAAGCATAGTCGTAGTACCCTTGAATGAGTGCTCCTGCCAGAGTCTTCAGGGTATTCTTGTTTACCAGAGAGGAGATCCGGTACAAGAATCTAGTTCGTTGGTTGACTTTTTTTTATTACATTAGATGCCATTTTGTCACAGGAAAGATTTGCCTCTAGGATGGAACCTAGGTATGTATTTTCATCTCTGGATGTTTGGTCTGGAGATCCAGGCCTGAATCCAACCGTCGGTTGTGTGATAGTAAAGGGTTAACCTTCTGTCATGTGGCAGTGAAAGGGTTAACCAGTAGCGTTAGGTGCTCTTAGGTTGTGGGTGGGACTGCCTGAATTGGCTGTATGTGCCGACTACCCAATCCCAGTCATCAGTGAGAGAATAATCTCTTAAGTGATCAGACTAATGGGTAAATCTTAAACTGGAGTCATGGATGAATCTCTTTTCTGAGTAATGGGGTCCCATTTGTGAAAGTTAGGCTCATAAATTGGCTATATGATACTGTCTGGGTTGGTCTCACAGACATGAATTAAGACTTTTCCTGAATGGAGATCTGTTTTGTGTTTTTCAATCTTTAATCCAGGACTACGCTCAGTCCATATCCATGCAACCGGCCCATTACTGTAAGTGTGTTCAGGAGTAGTCTAGTATGTACTATTTCCCTCCATACTACCCCCTCTAGGGGCCTGAGGCGACGGTTCCAGAGCAACCAGACCACTCTGGGATAGAGGTGGTCTCTGTGACGGACGAAGACCTCCCAACGGTAGTGACCCCCACCACTCCAAACGTCAGTCCACTGGACACTCCGTACACCAGCCCCCAACCAGAAGACAGCCCTGCCAACGGTGAAGCCCCCACGGCGCCAAGCCCAACCATGCCAATCACCAAGGTGCAGCCCTTTATGACCGGTGAGACACTTGATAGCCAATTGAAAATGTATCAATAATTTTTTTCTCTGTTTCTCGTAGAGCTGCTGAATGACCAGCAGTGGTACTATAAGATAAAGGGATGTATTATTTTGACAATAAAAGTCCCAACAACAAAGAAATTGACGTATTGACGAATCTAAATATGAATTCTGGAGCACACAGTCAATTTAACTATTTTATTAGTGCAAACTGACTAAAGTTTCGACAGAGAGTATGTCTTCTTCTCTGTTGCAGAGTAATAGATATATAAAATCAAGTTCTTAAAGAATTGTTCCATATGGTGTGTGGACAGACGATGACCTGGAGGATAAGTCCTGGCAGCGGAGACTATTAGCACGCAGGATGGAGCTGCTGATTGGCGCATGCATCCTCTTGGTGGTCACCCTGGCTCTTGGCATCGGACTAGGAGGTAAGTGGCTCAGTTCTGCACCAACCTCCTCCACTTGTAGGAATCAAGACATTGTAGCTCCGATAGCCTCAGCTCCATAAATATTTGATGGGCCCTCTCCAGTTATACAATTTGGGTTGTGCATACGTTTGAATTCCTGGAACCCGTGAGTGAGTAAGTGTGTGTGTGAGTGAGTGAGTGAGTGAGTGTGTATAGTCATGATCTGAGCTGGTGTTAAATGGTGTTGGTTTACTGTCAGTAGTAGATTAGGACTTACATAGCGTACATACTAAGCGTGTAAACAAATGGGCAATTATTAACTCATTCAGCGCCTAGAGGTCACTGTTTACCGTGTGGTAAGAAGGCCAGCACTCTCTTCAATGGGGATAATGCCGGTGTTTGCGAGTGCTAAAACTATATTAAATATTATAGCTATGGATCTAATAAACACGTGGATTGTCAGTGAGTTTCTTCCGGTCAACATGCAAAAAACAGATAATACATACATTTCCGTTTTATACCGTGGTGAATATATGAGTATAGTTTTAGAGTGATCCTGTCGAATCCCAATAAACTCCAGCAAACGGCGCTTCAATGCATTTACTTAGAAATTGTGCCATTTGTTGCTTGATTTATGAATCATTCTGAAATAAATGCTAGATTATCGGTACTCCAGCAGGCTCCCGCCACTTCCTGTCTCTGCTGTGCAGGCGTCTCCCAACCGACCTGTAGGGGTCGCTGTCCACAACGTCCAATCCCCACCCATCGACTTCCACCCGCTGACTCTGCCAAATGAGCCAGTACGACGGCCGGCCCAAGCCAAAGGCAATGCTGAGACTGGGATTGCATGCATTGGTGATGAGCGCAATCTCCGCTACGCCACCCAGCCGCCCAAACCCAGACCGGACTTCTTAAATCGATGCACAGCCCAAACCAGAGGGATTCCAATGATGTGCAATACTGGTCGCAAGGCGTTAGACGGTGGTATTGGCCTTTTGCCAGCTCAGACCCATTCCCAATGATAACATCAGGCTGGATGGATGAAAAAGGAATGGATATAGCGAATAAAAGAAATAACGATTAAAACCCGACTTTTCTCGTGATTGGCGCTCAACCACCGGCGAGATAACCCGACTTTTTTCGTCATTGGCGCAGAATGAGTTAATAAAGAAAGAGAAGTAAAGAAAATACTCTTTCTTGAGAAGTATGTCTTTATTTTTCCCCAAGGAAAACATTCTTGTATATCTCGCCTGACAATTTCTGTTGTTGTGGCTGTTGTTGTTATTACTGTTGTTGTTGTTACTGTTGTTGTTGCTGTTGTTGTTGTTGTTGTTGTTGTTGTTGCTGCTGCTGTTATTGTTGTAGAATAGAAGAAAATAAAATAGAATAGAATGCATTATCCAACATCAAGCAGTAAGTAAGTATGAACCAGGTTCTCTTGTCTACTAACATCTCAGTGGGTCTGAGCTGCGTAGGGAAGTTCCGCTGCGGAGCCACATCCCGCTGCATCAGCAGCTCAGCTCAGTGTGATGGGGAAGTGGACTGTGAGCAGGGAGAGGATGAACTCAGCTGCGGTGAGACAGAGACACACACACACACACACACACACACACACACACACACACACACACACACACACACACACACACACACACACACACACACACACACACACACACACACACACACACACACACACACACACACACAATCAAATCAACAAAGTACACCTAGTACACAGAGTACAGGGAGACATCATGTAGATAATCTGATCCCAGGCCAGTAGCAGTACACATGGTACTTAACTCATTCCCCGCCAACGACGAGTATACTCGTTCTGTATCGTTAGTGGCTTAGCTTGGCATCGCTACTGCACTATCTCGCGTACGTGCACGCGTACTGAATAAACCACAAATGTACCTCTAATACCAGTATTAGTCTGACCACACCCCTCATCAGCTTACCTTCATAAGCAGGTGTGTGGTCACCTGCTCTCCTCCTTCTCGCTTTCACCACAAGGAAGAGGTGCCTCGGTAGATCCCCACACTTGACACCATGATGGAAGAAATTGGATTAGGAACAGCTTGGGAAACAAGGATACGTTGACATCATATCTTTATTTTCTCTCTCACTATTTTCGAGAAAATACGGCGATATTGTCTTCGTACTGGAGTGTCTAGAAGATGATGATCATTCTAAAAACCCTCCACCGGTTTTCGTATTGGGAGCACGCCGCTGCATGCTTCTCAACTGCAGTTCCTTGCTGTGTTTGTTGGGGTGAAACCTGTCAGGCCACAGCTGAACTGTCGGACATGCCGCTGTTGTGAGGAGCGGTGCGTTCCAGGTTGGGTGAGTAGTGTTTGCTGGCGGGCTCCACTTGTCTGTTAGTGCTATGGGGGCTACTTGACAAAGTTTATGGAAACCGGCCCCAGGCTAGGGTCCTTTGTTTAGCCGCCTAGGCGACAGGAGGCCTTGGTCTGGAGACCATTATAGTTTTAACTAGTGGGCCGCGACCATTGACACTGGTGATCCCTGTGTGTTCTGGACGAGTGGATTCTCTCTGTCACCGTGTTAAGACCCCATCTTTCATATCCAAATGAGAGTATTCCTTCACGAGGGGATATGTGCATGTAATGTGCGATAGCGGCAGATTCATGTTCGAAGTCAGCTACACAGGCCAGTTGGTACTGTGCTGATTCCGCCGGATGTTCACCGTTGTGAAGCGGTGTTGACGTCTTGTTTTCTCTTTTCTCTTAAAAAGTGAGGAGGGGTTCAGAACGGCGGCCTGTCTGGGTGAGTGTTATGTCATTGTTTACATGTTCATAGCTTACGGTTAGCCAGTCAGCTGTTAACTGCTGCGTTAGCCTGCTGGATCGCTGCATGGCCTGCTTAAGGCCTGCTGTTAGCCAGTCAGCTGTTAGCTGCGGGGCTAGCATGTCGTGGTCGCTGGGTAAACGTTAGCTTGCTGCTAGGGCCATGGCTGGCGCGGGGTAGCTTAGCTTCTCGCGCGCCGCCGGAGCTCGCTTCTGATCGCCGTTGGCTTGATGCTATTCTGTTGAACGTGCTTTGATTTTAACATGTTTTACACTCTTGACCGCGACGTCATCCTTGACAGGGGATGTTTCGTCGACCCTGCCCTGGGCCTGGACGGGGATTGCGTCAACAAAGAGGACTGTAGCGACTGGTTGGAGCGGCGACGCTGCCCGGATCGAACAACACAGGTCGGCTGTGTTCTACGGTGTCTTGTGACTGCACTTCGCTGATCTGCGTTCCGGGTAGGTACGGGGTTGGCCAGACCTCATAACACGTCTTCTGGTTTTACTTTGCTAAATGTATTGTGAATAACGGTGTTTTTTCCCAAAACGTGTGTTGTCGCAATGCATTTAGGATACGTTGCGGGTTATGTGTGAGCTGTTTTTGTCACTGGCAGTTAGCTTCTCCGTGCAGATCGTGATGTATTGATCTGGTTGTTGTGTGAGAAACATCATGGTGTTTATGTGTACCGTGTACTCACTACTAAGGCAACTAACCTATGAAGCTATGCTTGGTGACAAGTGAGTAAAAGAATGTTCTTTCTCAGACTGTAATGACAATGAACAGTGTGTTCACACATTAACAGGTTTTCCTGTTTTAACTGGCCGTATTGAGGGTAAAATAGGAGGATTGTGTTTTCCCCCCCGGTTCCCTGGGGACTTTGTCACCTCCTATCAGACATGTTGTGCATTAATTGTGTCTTTTGTGTGGTAGGGATACGATGTAACTCTTAGCTTGATTGCTGAGGTTGTGCTAAATCTGCTGGAGAAACTTATTTCCTAAAGGGAAATTGGTTTGGTTGCTGTCATGTGTGCTTAGCAAGGCCTGTGGTCGATACTAATCAAGAATGATGTATTCTCTCATTGTGAAAAAAACGGCGTTCCTCTGTTGAGTGTTTTTTGCCATTTTTTGTAGGTGATGATGGGTTGTGTGTGTCATGTGACCTACAACTGGGTTGTACTGGCCACAGAAGCACATGTGTATGTTGGACCGGGGTTCTTAGAGCCCTCTCTATTCTGTGTTTTTCCTTAGTAGAAATCAGATAGCAGGTTAGCTCATGCGCTGTGTGGAGCTGTGAAACGCTTCATAGAGCTGACTGTGTCATATTCTCTTTTTGTCGTTACGTCGTATCATGGGTGTGGGGTCGTAAAGGGGTGAACTGGTAACCTTTCCTCTCCCCATTGTTCTGTCGGTCAGGGGTACACCCCCTGTCCTTCAAGGTTACCGTCACGTGGCGGTTCGGCACGTTCGGGGGGGGGGGGGGGGGGGGGGGGGGGGGGAGTTCCTGGTCCCACGGCCTGGTATATTGGGCGTGTGCACCGCAGGAATTCCCCCGCCATAGAGTACGTCACCGTGCGCGTCTCTGTTGGTAGGACTTCCGTGTGCTGTTCAGGTCCATGTGATGGATCTGTTTTCAGGGGGGGTGGTCAGGGCTCCTCCTCACCAAGCGCCTATTCAGGCCTTCTGTGAGTTCGGACTCCTTCTTCCATGTGAGGAAGCCTCCATCAGAGTACAGAGCCTTCCTCCTCAGATTGTCAAAGTGAGTGGACCCTCTAGAAGGGTCCTTTTTCTATTGTATGTATATTCGATTCAATTCGTTTGTTGAGTGTGTATGGGTTCAGTGCCTCTTCCCCGGAGGCCCTAAAACCATTTTTTTACATGGCTCAAGGTGCAATATATTCTTTTCAATCTGTACAGCTCGCGTGGGAAGTCTCTCTGGGGATCCCCGTCTCTTTCCTATGGGAGGGTGGTGGGATGTAAAAATGTGAACATTTTTTACCCCGGCTGTGTAGACTGGGATACATACTGTTGATGCTTCCTTCTTTCTATTCCAGAAGTGTTGGAGTTAGGGAGTGTCACACCCCTCTTGTCGTTCCCCTGGGCGCCTTGGGGATTCAATGACAGGTCTAAATAGCCTGTTCATTGATGGGGGTGTGTCCCGACGCACGTATAGTGCTAGCTCGCTGTAAACAGGCGATTGACTGGCACGCCTTGGTTGCTTGTGGTTGAAACAGCGTTTTTATAAAGCAACTGAGATGGGGGTTTTTCCTCTTCCGACGACCACATCCCATGACCTGGGTGGGTTGTCGACGGATTCTCGTTCATGTCTGGGGGATGATGACGGGATGGATCTGAACATATGTAGTGGGGTCTCACGCCCTTGGGGTGGGCCACCAGGCGCGGTTCGTCCGAACGTCTGGGTGGCGCCTTCTTTTCATGTTAAGATCAACACGCATATCTGCCCTTCTCCTGGAGTAGGCATGTCGGCGTGGTTAGGGCACGGGACTGGTTCTGGTCACGCTGGTCCAGATCAGTTGAACCCGTTGTCCGCCGGGGATGCAGATCTGCTGTTCTGGTACCCTGAGGGACTTGGGCTTTTTTCAGGGGGAAAAATGCCAGGTCGGTCTGGGTGTCACAGGGTTAAGCGCTATGGAGACCCTGGTTGGGTATGTTTTTACTCAGCACTGTCGTCATGGCTTACAGCCATGCCATTCTGTACGCGCTCGATCTCGTCGGATCTCGGCCGCTACACAGGTTGGTCCTGGTTAGTACTTGGTTGGGAGACCGCCGGGGAATACCAGGTACGGTGTGCTTAGGGGCTGGTTCTCCATTATTTTTCGCTCCTCTCTCACGCATGGCGAAGAGGGGCCTGTGGGGGTGGTTTTTTGACCTCCTCTGGTGACCCTGTGCTTCCCGTACCGCCAGGCCCGGTCCGAAGTGATGTTTGCGACCCGTAGGCCTGGGTTAACCCTTTTTGGAAACTGAAACACTTGTACTGCGGTATAGCCGGTGTATGCCCGCAGGTGTGTTTTGGAGTTTTTTCTTGGGGGGTTATAGGAACAACCACCGCATTGGGTAACACCGAGGTGGTTGATTCCCTGGTGTGTTGGAGCAGTGTCAACTCCCGGGTTCACCGTTTGAGGGTGCCCCTGCACGTTCATGACGTCTGCCAATCGTGTCAGCCTTCTCTGCCTCGACCCCTCTGGGTGGGGGTTTTTGAATGGAGGCTTGGTCATGCAACACCGCCAGCTTACGCTCCTTCCGCCGGGGCGGCTGTGTTCAGCTGTCCCCTCTGGCGCCTGTCTCGTCCGCAGTCTCCAGGCTAGGGTTAACAGCCTGTTGCCTGGTTTTTCCCCGGTGCGCTGCCTGCTTCCGTTGGTTAATCTTTTTGTGTGCTTACGGCCATGCTGACTGCCTGTTCTGCAGGGTCAGTGTGCCAGGCGGTGTACTATTGGGGGGACGGGGCCCGCTCGGCTTACGGCCATGCCAACCTGAACACGCCCGATCTCGTCCGATCTCGGAAGCTAAGCAGGTTCTGGCCTGGTTAGTACTTGGATGGGATTCCGCCTGGGAATACCAGGTGCAGTAACTGAGGGGCCTTTGTCCGAATACGCTGGCGATGTGGGGGGCGGGGCACTGCGTGCCCACCTGGTGGGGTCTTGATGCTGGCATCATGGACTTCTCCGGGCCCCCATTCCAGGGAGTCCAGTCCTTTTGGTGGGTCTGGGTCTTCCTTCGCGCTCCGCTGCTACGGCCTTGCCACGGGGTTGGGTTTGCCCTTGGCCCCGTGATTCTGGGGGCAGTAACGAGGTTGTTCCTCCGTTCGTTCCCGGGTGGCATGCGGGTTGTGCGTGTGTGTAGTCGTGGGGTCAAGCCACGGTCTGCTCACCCTGTGCGTTAAGTTGCTTGAGTGCCTCTTCGCACGGTCGGGTCCGTCGCCTTCCCGTTAAGCCTCTAATAGGGGGGATACCCTCCATTAGGGGGGGTCGGGGGGGCTCGGCCCTCCCTGTTCTGATGGTTTTGGGGGGCTGTCAGCGGGGTGTATTTGTCAGCCAAGTGGCTCCGCTTGGCCTCCCTTGTGCAGTAGCGATGCCAAGCTAAGCCACTAACGATACAGAACGTTAGGTTATGACTATAACCAAGTTCTGTTAGTTAGGGGCGATGCTTGGCATCGGACGGCCGCTGCAGCCCTTGTCCTCACCTTGTGGTGAAAGCTTGGGAAGGAGGAGAGCAGGTGACCACACACCTGCTTATGAAGGTAAGCTGATGAGGGGTGTGGTCAGACTAATACTGGTATTAGAGGTACATTTGTGGTTTATTCAGTACGCGTGCACGTACGCGAGATAGTGCAGTAGCGATGCCAAGCATCGCCCCTAACTAACATAACTTGGTTATAGTCATAACCTAACGTTATTGGGCGTCAATCGCTGAACGCCAACAACGAGTATACTCGTTATTTGAACGTTATTTCTTTTATTTGATATTTCTCATTACAGGCACACAGACTCTGGGTTAACATGGGGAATCAGCCTGAGAATGTAAAAGTGCAATACCGGCCGCATTACACTAGACGGCGATATCGAGCACCCTTTGTAACCTTGCATCCTGGCCTGTGGGACGGCCAAATGTCTCGGGTTTCATTTCTGCTTCTCGGGCGAGGCGAGCGGTTCTCCCGGTTCCATTGAAGCGCGTCAAATATTCCCGATCCATATGTTGTGGTGGATTATGCCGTGGACCAAATGGACATTGGATATACCAGATTGCGATCAAACAATTGGAATATTATTTTTGGAATACTCCCGATCACAGGTAACGACGATTTGACATCAATTTTAACTTGATCCTGCAATGCAATGATACCGATTGGGCTGATAAGCGTTTTTAGTGTTCAATGCGAATGCCGTTACTGACAATCAAATAATCAGAAACGACCCCCCCTCCCTTTCATGCATTCATGATGGAACATAATACCTATGATAAAGATTCGATTTTGGGATAATAGCGTGTACAGGCAAGAAACGGCAACGTCTATAGTGAAATTGACGTGTAGGTCTATAACTCAGCATTTCATGAATTACCCTAGACCGCTCTAAAACCATACTTATATTCACCACGGTATAACACGGGAACGTATGGATGGAAAAATGTATTCTTTTTCACATATTGAACGATAGATAGGTGATGTCAAATGGGCCATAGTATTGTATCCATAGCTATAATATAGAATGTAGTTATAGCTCTACAAACAAGGTGATGCACTCCTATCTTTTAAAGCGTGGCAGTGCTAGAGCGGGGCCCGTCTAATCCCCGGCAGTCAATGAGTTAATCACTACACTACACTACATCTCTGGGCACCAACAACGGCCATCTTGACATTTGACATTGAAAGTACTGTAACAAGGGCGGCTAAGTGGCGCAGTGGGCAAGTACAGCAGAATCAGGAAGCAACGGGGGCAGCGTGAGCCTCCCACGCGTTACTCCTCGCCGCTGAGAGATCGCGCTGTGCAGGTGAAAAGATGCGACAGCTGCCTCCTCGTGTACCGGAGGGGACTTCGTCCACATTGCAGCCAACCAGTGGGAGGCATGGTCTAACAACGTTCAAGACAGGGGAGGGAAGAATTGGATAATACGAAATTGGGATGGGAGAAAAATAGAAAATGGGGAGAAAAAGTAGATACAAAAAAAAAGTACTGTAACAAAAGCCTTGGGGTGTCCAGGTGGTTTACCAAACTAGTTTCAAGTTTCTTTAATAGTTGTCATACAGAAGTACAGAATACTTTCATACAAAATGCTTCTTACTGTTTCGCTCCAGAGACTGTGCTAGACAAGATAGTATCAATAACATAGTATAGCATGTAGTTTAGAAGAAGAAAATGAGGTCACAGTCACAACTAAGACACATCCTGGGTTTGAATCCGGTCTGAGACCATTATTGCATGTCATCCCTTCTTTCATTCTCTCTCCTATGTTTCTTGTCATTCTTTACTGTGCTTTCCAAGAAATACCAGAAATACCCTTTAAGAAAAAGTAATGAAAGACTGGTCTTATATCTTCCGTGCCTCTGTCTCTCTATACCTGTATATTTATGCTCTGTCTCTATGTATGTCTGTCTACATGTAGATTACTGTATGTTTGTCTGTCCATCTGTCTGTCTACCAATCTATTTATCTGTCCATCAATCTATTCCTCTGTCCATCAATCTATTATATTCCTCTGTCCATCAATCTATTATATTCCTCTGTCCATCAATCTATTCCTCCGTCCATCAATCTATTATATTCCTCTGTCCATCAATCTATTCCTCTGTCCATCGATCTATTCATCTGTCCATCAATCTATTCTATTCCTCTGTCCATCCGTCCATCAATCTATTCCTCTGTCCATCAATCTATTCCTCTGTCCATCAATCTATTCCTCTGTCCATCTGTCCATCAATCTATTCGGGTCCTACTAATCACCCCAAAGTACCAGAAAATACCAGAAAATACCAGAAACTACCCCAAAATACCCCAAAGTATACCCCAAAATACCAGAAAATACCCCAAAATACCAGAAAATACCAGAAACTACCCCAAAATACCCCAAAGTATACCCCAAAATACCAGAAACTACCCCAAAATACCCCAAAATACCAGAAAATACCAGAAACTACCCCAAAATACCCCAAAGTATACCCCAAAATACCAGAAACTACCCCAAAATACCCCAAAATACCAGAAAATACCAGAAACTACCAGAAACTACCCCAAAATACCCCAAAGTATACCCCAAAATACCAGAAACTACCCCAAAATACCAGAAAATACCAGAAAATACCAGAAACTACCCCAAAATACCCCAAAGTATACCCCAAAATACCAGAAACTACCCCAAAATACCAGAAAATACCAGAAACTACCAGAAACTACCCCAAAATACCCCAAAGTATACCCCAAAATACACCAAAATACCCCAAAATACCAGAAAATACCAGAAAATACCAGAAACTACCCCAAAATACCCCAAAGTATACCCCAAAATACCCCAAAATACCAGAAAATACCAGAAAATACCAGAAACTACCCCAAAATACCCCAAAGTATACCCCAAAATACCAGAAACTACCCCAAAATACCCCAAAATACCAGAAAATACCAGAAAATACCAGAAACTACCCCAAAATACCCCAAAGTATACCCCAAAATACCAGAAACTACCCCAAAATACCCCAAAATACCAGAAAATACCAGAAAATACCAGAAACTACCCCAAAATACCCCAAAGTATACCCCAAAATACCAGAAACTACCCCAAAATACCCCAAAATACCAGAAAATACCAGAAACTACCAGAAACTACCCCAAAATACCCCAAAGTATACCCCAAAATACCAGAAACTACCCCAAAATACCAGAAAATACCAGAAACTACCCCAAAATACCCCAAAGTATACCCCAAAATACCAGAAACTACCCCAAAATACCCCAAAATACCCCAAAGTATACCCCAAAATACCAGAAAATACCAGAAAATACCAGAAACTACCCCAAAATACCCCAAAGTATACCCCAAAATACCCCAAAATACCCCAAAATACCCCAAAATACCAGAAAATACCAGAAAATACCAGAAACTACCCCAAAATACCCCAAAGTATACCCCAAAATACCAGGAACTACCCCAAAATACCAGAAAATACCAGAAAATACCGGAAAATACCCCAAAATACCCCAAAGTATACCCCAAAATACCAGAAACTACCCCAAAATACCCCAAAATACCAGAGAATACCAGAAAATACCAGAAACAACCCCAAAGTATACCTCAAAATACCAGAAACTACCCCAAAATACCCCAAAATACCAGAAAATACCAGAAAATACCAGAAACTACCCCAAAATACCCCAAAGTATACCCCAAAATACCAGAAACTACCCCAAAATACCCTAAAATACCCCAAAGTACCAGAAAATACCAGAAAATACCCCAAAATACCCCCAAAGTACCCCAAAATACCCCAAAGTATACCCCAAAGTACCAGAAAATACCCCAAAATACCCCCAAAGTATACCCCAAAGTACCAGAAAATACCCCAAAATACCCCCAAAGTACCCCAAATAGTGTGTAATAGTGTAATAGTAGTAATAGTGTGTAATAGTGTAATAGTGTGTAATAGTGTAATAGTGTAATAGTGTAATAGTGTGATAGTGTGTAATAGTGTAATAGTGTGTAATAGTGTAATAGTGTGTAATAGTGTAATAGTGTGTAATAGTGTAATAGTGTGTAATAGTGTAATAGTGTCTCTTAAAACCTGTCTTAGGGACATACAAAGCTGGATGGCCCTCAACTTCTTACAGCTAAATGAAAATAAAACGGAGATCATTTTGTTTGGCCCCCCCTCTTCCACCAAAACACTCTCCAACAGCCTAGGACAATTCTCCACCCACCTCAAACCCCACGTCAAGAGCCTGGGTGTAATTTTTGACCCAGAGCTCAAATTCGACCGTCAGGTAAATGCCGTAGTCAAATCATGCTTCTTTCAACTCCGCAACATCAGTAAAATAAAACCAATCCTCTCACCCGTTGACCTGGAAACGGTAGTCAATGCATTCATAACCTCACGCCTTGACTACTGCAATGCCCTCTACACCGGCATCAGTCAGACAGCCATGTCCCGCCTCAAAATGGTCCAGCACTCTGCAGCTAGGTTCCTTACCGGTACCAGAAAGAGAGAGCACATCACACCAGTCCTAGCCTCCCTACACTGGCTCCCAGTCCCATTTAGAATAGACTTTAAAATCCTCCTCCTCACCTTTAAAGCACTATCGGGTGCAGCACCCTTATACATCACCGAACTTATCACCCCCTACGCAGCACCCAGGTCACTAAGATCCTCCAACCAGGCTCGGCTGGTCCCCCCCCGCACCAGACTCAAAAAGAGAGGCGATCGCTCCTTCAAGGCCGTGGCCCCCAAGCTATGGAACCAGCTTCCCCTGGAGATCCGATCTGCCCCCTCACTGGAGACATTTAAGGCCCGTCTAAAAACCCACTTCTATTCCCTGGCCTTCAATAAACCCTGATTCTCCCACACCCTAACTCACACACTCCCATGTAATTTTATCCTGCCCCCTCCCTCTTGTATCTCTTCTTATGCTCCTCTGTCCCCTGTGTGCTACTGTACTTTGTGTTCCCCTATCCGTGTGTTGTCCTACTGTCCTACTCTCTGAATGTACTGTCTTGTCCTGCTGTGCCTTTTTGTATTTTTGTATTTGTGTATTTTATATTAGGACATTGATTTTAAGCTCTGATTGTACAGCACTTTGGTTGGCTCTTGGGCTTTTAAACGTGCTATATAAATAAATTACTTGACTTGACTTGAGTGTGTAATAGTGTGTAATAGTGTAATAGTGTGTAATAGTGTAATAGTGTGTAATAGTGTGTAAAAGTGTAATAGTGTGCTAGTGTAATAGTGTAATAGTGTGTAATAGTGTGTAATAGTGTGTAAAAGTGTAATAGTGTGCTAGTGTAATAGTGTAATAGTGTGTAATAGTGTGTAATAGTGTAATAGTGTAATAGTGTGTAATAGTGTAATAGTGTAATAGTGTGTAATAGTGTAATAGTGTAATAGTGTAATAGTGTAATTTTGTGTAATAGTGTGTAATAGTGTAATAGTGTGTAATAGTGTGTAATAGTGTAATAGTGTGTAATAGTGTAATAGTGTGTAATAGTGTAATAGTGTGTAATGGTGTGTAATAGTGTGTAAAAGTGTAATAGTGTGCTAGTGTAATAGTGTGTAATAGTGTGTAATAGTGTGTAATAGTGTAATAGTGTAATAGTGTGTAATAGTGTGTAATAGTGTGTAATAGTGTAATAGTGTGTAATAGTGTAATAGTGTGTAATAGTGTAATTTTGTGTAATAGTGTGTAATAGTGTAATAGTGTAATAGTGTGTAATAGTGTAATAGTGTGTAATAGTGTAATAGTGTAATAGTGTGTAATAGTGTGTAATAGTGTAATAGTGTAATAGTGTGTAATAGTGTGTAATAGTGTAATAGTGTAATAGTGTGTAATAGTGTGTAATAGTGTAATAGTGTAATAGTGTGTAATAGTGTGTAATAGTGGGCATGTGTGTGCGTGCGTGTGCGTGTGTGTGCGCGCGTGTGTGTGTGCGCGTGTGTGTGTGTGCGTGTTGATGTAAATGTTTTATCTGTATTTTATTGTGATGTTCTTTTTTATGTTGAAACTTTCTGCTGCCTTGCTTGGCCAGATCGCTCTTGAAAAAGAGATTTTAATCTCAATGATGCTTATCTGGTTAAATAAAGGATTTGATTGATTGATTGGTTGATTGTGTGTGTGTGTGTGTGTGTGTGTGTACGTGTGTGTGTGTGTGTGTCTGGGTCTCTAGCACTCAAGATGGATTCCAACTTGTATGGCATCTTGATGGAGGAGCTGTGGAACAAGGGAAACCAACCAGGGGGGGAGAGAGAGGGGGAGAGAGAGAGAGAGAGAGAGAGAGAGAGAGAGAGAGAGGGGGAGAGAGAGATAGAGAGAGAGAGAGAGAGAGAGAGAGAGAGAGAGAGAGAGAGAGAGAGAGAGAGAGAGAGAGAGAGAGAGAGAGAGAGAGAGAGAGAGAGAGAGGGGGGGGGGAGATGGAGAGAGAGAAGGGGGATAGAGGGAGATGGAGAGAGAGAGAGAGAGAGAGAGAGAGAGAGAGAGGGGGAGATGGAGAGAGAGAGAAGGGGGATAGAGGGAGATGGAGAGAGAAGGGGGAGATAGAGAACGGGGAGAGAGAGAGAGAAGAAGGGAGAGAGAGGGAGGGAGGGAGAGAGAAAGATGGATAGAGAGAGATAGAGAGAGAGAGGGGGGAGATGGAGAGAGAGAGAAGGGGGAGAGAGGGAGATGGAGAGAGAGAAGGGGGATAGAGGGAGATGGAGAGAGAGAAGGGGGAGAGAGAGGAAGAGAGAGAAGAAGGGAGAGAGAGGGAGGGAGGGAGAGAGAAAGATGGATGGATAGAGAGAGAGAGAGAGGGAGAAGAGGGGGAGAAGGAGCTATTTATATAGCTCTTTTATCCAAAACGCTTTACAATTTATGCCTCACATTCACTCACACACCGACGGCGGAAGCGACCATGCCAAGTGCCAATCTGCTCACCGGGAGGAGCAGGGCTTAAGTGTTTTGCTCACGGACACTCGGACACGCCGCCGGGAGGAGCCGGAATCGAACCGGGAATCTTCTGATTAACCAGACGAGCGCTCGGCTCTACCTCCTGAGCCCTCTACGTTTTTTATGTCTCACTCTTTGTCTCACTAAACCTTTACTGCGTTAATCCCTTCCTGGATGCAGCCAGAGTACAGAGTCAGTCACTACAGCCATAATGTGGAGACACACACACACACACACGCACACACACACACACACACACACACACACACACACACACGCACACTATTACACACTATTACACTATTACACTATTACACACTATTACACTATTACACACTATTACACTATTACACTATTACACACTATTACACTATTACACTATTACACACTATTACACTATCACACTATTACACACTATTACACTATTACACTAGCACACTATTACACTATTACACACTATTACACACTATTACACTATTACACACTATTACACTATTACACAAAATTACACTATTACACTATTACACTATTACACACTATTACACTATTACACACTATTACACTATTACACTATTACACACTATTACACTATTACACTATTACACACTATTACACACTATTACACTATTACACTATTACACACTATTACACACTATTACACTAGCACACTATTACACTTTTACACACTATTACACACTATTACACTAGCACACTATTACACTTTTACACACTATTACACACTATTACACTATTACACTATTACACACTATTACACTATTACACACTATTACACTATTACACACTATTACACTATTACACTATTACACACTATTACACTATTACACACTATTACACTATTACACACTATTACACTATTACACACTATCACACTATCACACTATTACACTATTACACTATTACACACTATTACACTATTACACACTATTACTACTATTACACTATTACACTATTACACACTATTTGGGGTACTTTTGGGGTATTTTGGGGTATTTTCTGGTATTTTCTGGTACTTTGGGGTATACTTTGGGGTATTTTGGGGTATTTTCTGGTACTTTGGGGTATACTTTGGGGTATTTTGGGGTACTTTGGGGTATTTTATGGTATTTTGGGGTAGTTTCTGGTATTTTGGGGTATACTTTGGGGTATTTTGGGGTAGTTTCTGGTATTTTCTGGTATTTTCTGGTATTTTGGGGTAGTTTCTGGTATTTTGGGGTATACTTTGGGGTATTTTGGGGTAGTTTCTGGCATTTTCTGGTATTTTGGGGTATTTTGGGGTAGTTTCTGGTATTTTGGGGTATACTTTGGGGTATTTTGGGGTAGTTTCTGGTAGTTTCTGGTATTTTGGGGTACTTTGGGGTGATTAGTAGGACCCATCTATTCCTCTGTCCATCAATCTATTCCTCTGTCCATCTGTCCATCAATCTATTCCTCTGTCCATCAATCTATTCCTCTGTCCATCAATCTATTCCTCTGTCCATCAATCTATTCTTCTGTCCATCAATCTATTCCTCTGTCCATCAATCTATTCTATTCCTCTGTCCATCAATCTATTCTATTCCTCTGTCCATCAATCTATTCCTCTGTCCATCAATCTATTCCTCTGTCCATCAATATATTCCTCTGTCCATCTGTCCATCAATCTAGTTATCTGTCCATCAATTCATTTCTCCACCAATCTGTCCATCAATCTATTCCTCTGTCCATCAATGTGATTCTATTCTATTCCTCTGTCCATCAATCTATTCCTCTGTCCATCTGTCCATCAATCTATTCTATTCCTCTGTCCACCAATCTATTCCTCTGTCCATCTGTCCATCAATCTATTCCTCTGTCCATCTGTCCATCAATCTATTCCTCTGTCCATCTGTCCATCAATCTATTCCTCTGTCCATCAATCTATTCCTCTGTCCATCTGTCCATCAATCTATTCCTCTGTCCATCAATCTATTCCTCTGTCCACCTGTCCATCAATCTATTCCTCTGTCCAGCTGTCCATCAATCTATTCCTCTGTCCATCTGTCCATCAATCTATTCCTCTGTCCATCTGTCCATCAATCTATTCCTCTGTCCATCAATCTATTCCTCAGTCCATCTGTCCATCAATCTATTCCTCTGTCCATCTGTCCATCAATCTATTCCTCTGTCCACCTGTCCATCAATCTATTCCTCTGTCCATCTGTCCATCAATCTATTCCTCTGTCCATCTGTCCATCAATCTATTCCTCTGTCCACCTGTCCATCAATCTATTCCTCTGTCCATCTGTCCATCAATCTATTCCTCTGTCCATCTGTCCATCAATCTATTCCTCTGTCCACCTGTCCATCAATCTATTCCTCTGTCCATCTGTCCATCAATCTATTCCTCTGTCCATCAATCTATTCCTCTGTCCATCTGTCCATCAATCTATTCCTCTGTCCACCTGTCCATCAATCTATTCCTCTGTCCATCTGTCCATCAATCTATTCCTCTGTCCATCAATCTATTCCTCTGTCCATCTGTCCATCAATCTATTCCTCTGTCCATCTGTCCATCAATCTATTCCTCTGTCCACCTGTCCATCAATCTATTCCTCTGTCCATCAATCTATTCATCTGTCCATCTGTCCATCAATCTATTCCTCTGTCCACCTGTCCATCAATCTATTCCTCTGTCCATCTGTCCATCAATCTATTCCTCTGTCCATCTGTCTGTCCCTCCAGTGCGTCTGAGTGGGAAGAGCTCAGTGCTGCAGGTTCTCAGTGGAGGAGTGTGGAGGACAGTCTGTTCTGAGGACTGGAACAACGTCCTTGGCCTCTCTGCCTGCAAACAGCTGGGCTACTCCAGGTAGGATACAAAAACATTATATAATACTATGTAAAGGTGCAATCTGTAATCCAAATGTAATTACATGGGTAGCCCCTACCACTCAATGTCAAACCATGGATTACAGTAGTAAACCAAGCATATACAAAGTGGGTCTTCTACCATGGCTACATCTCTGTGTGTGTGTGTGTGTGTGTGTGTGTGTGTGTGTGTGTGTGTGTGTGTGTGTGTGTGTGTGTGTGTGTGTGTGTGTGTGTGTGTGTGTGTGTGTGTGTGTGTGTGTGTGTGTGTGTGTGTGTGTGTGTGTGTGTGTGTGTGTGTGTATAACTAGCAGAGATTCCAATTTACATTTAGTCATTTAGCTGAAAGCTTTTATCCAAAGCAACTTAGTTCTGTACAACAAGTCAGCAGGAAGGGTATAACTCTGGCAGCTAAACATTGTTCGTCAAACAGTGGTGAAACTTGGGTGCTACAGTCTTGAGTGCATAGTAGTAGAGACATAATTTAGCATAGTAGGTAGTAATATAGACAAGGTAGATTCCTTTGTAGCAAAGTGCATAATAGTAAAGATAAGTCAATATCTGGGCCATACTTTAGCAGATAATGGGTTAAAATCATGCAAGTTACATCTGCAGTGTTTCCTTGTTCTTGTGTGCCTGTCACAAAGATATAGTGTATTGCCTTAGTTAAAGATATAGTGTATTGCCTTAGTTAAAGATATAGTGTATTGCCTTAGTTAAAGATATAGTGTATTGCCTTAGTTAAATATAGTGTATAGTTAAAGATATAGTATTACTGTATTGCCTCAATTAAGATATAGTGTATTGCCTTAGTTAAAGATAGTGTTACTGTATTGCCTTAATTAAGATATAGTGTATTGCCTTAGTTAAAGATATAGTGTTACTGTATTGCCTTAGTTAAGATATAGTGTATTGCCTTAGTTAAAGATAGTGTATAGTTAAAGATATAGTGTTACTGTATTGCCTTAGTTAAAGATATAGTGTATTGCCTTAGTTAAAGATAGTGTATTGCCTTAGTTAAAGATAGTGTATTGCCTTAGTTAAAGATATAGTGTATTGCCTTAGTTAAAGATATAGTGTATTGCCTTAGTTAAAGATATAGTGTTACTGTATTGCCTTAGTTAAGATATAGTGTATTGCCTTAGTTAAAGATATAGTGTATTGCCTTAGTTAAAGATAGTGTATTGCCTTAGTTAAAGATATAGTGTATTGCCTTAGTTAAAGATATAGTGTATTGCCTTAGTTAAAGATATAGTGTATTGCCTTAGTTAAAGATAGTGTATTGCCTTAGTTAAAGATATAGTGTTACTGTATTGCCTTAGTTCTGTGACATAGTGGCTCCGCTCAGCGTCACTCATGCACTATCCTCGCATTTGCACGCGCACTGAATAAAATTCCACAATGTACCTTTATCCCAGTATTCGTCTGACCACACCCCTCGTTAGCTTACCTTCATAAGCAGGTGTGTGGTCACCTGCTCTCCTCCTTCTCGCTTTCACCACAAGGAAGTGCCTTCGGTAGATCCCACTTGACGTGTTGTTAGTTGAAAAGAGTTGAGACGTGTTTACATTGTACTTAGTTTTTTCTTCTCTCATAACTATTCAAAGGAAAAAGCTAAGTCATAATGTCTACTTCGGAGAGTAGACCCACTCTTCACCAGCGGTTCTCCATTCCCGCCTCTGTCGTGCGTACTGGTGCGGGGCTGCTGCCACTTTCGTGGTTGCCGACCCAGCCCAGGAGACAGCCGATGGATAGTTTGCCTCTCCGAGGAGCCGAGGCATCGGTGCCGTCGCCCCGGCGATGGCATGATCTCGACTCTGGTTCCTCTGGTTCCAGGGAATCGTCCGTTGTTGAGCGGACGGTTCTTTTGGTTCCGGAGGATTTGCGACGCAAGCTTTTCGCGTCTGCCCGTTCACGTCGCAAGATGGTGGCATGCAGACACGAACGGCCTGGGTTTGGGGAATTGCTGGAGACCAGCAAGGATGCGTCGGGCTCTGCATGTCCGATGGAAACTGAGGATTTCATGGAAGAGTCGGACGGATTCTTGTTTGAAGGCCCTGTGGAGGCGAGTATCCCTCCTGTCCAGGAAACACCGGAGGGGGGAGAAATGTCTCCTTGGGGCGCCTTGTTCGAGGATGTCGGGGAACTACCTCGGCCTCTTCGGCAGGATGCCCTGCTATCAGCCACATAAGACTGTGGCTCCTCAATTGGTCGAAGCCTGCTGCATGTGAGGGATGCGGGTTCGGTGGAGGAAAGTCAGCAGGGGGAAGCTGCAGGCTTTGTTTCCTGAGCTCATGGCGGTAGCTGCCGCTGCAAACGGCGTGCCGCTGCCGCAGCCATTGCCTGCTCCTGCCCCCGATGATCTCATAGGTCATCTCTGGCAGCGTCGCCCGGTGAGAGGGGTGGACGTTGTCTACCCATTTTTCCCCTCAATGGGGGCCTATGTTTGTCAGGGCCAGGCGGTGTCTCACATCATGGGACTTACCCCCGCCTACGTACCAGTTACGCGGGTGTCGGGGTTGGTCAAAGGTATGAGAGAGGGCGTGCCACGGCTTGATAGGCCGATGGCCGCTCTCCTCTGTCCGGATGTGGTGTGGGAACCATTATGCAAGCCGGTTCTCCATGGAAGATCGGCTAGGCGATTGGCATATTGGGGTGACCAGTCATTTACCGCTGGTACACAATCGCTGGCTGCGGCTTCTAACATCGCCCACCTGGCTAGATTTGTATCGGGGATAATGACGGGCGGCACGGGTCTGACCGAGGTAAAATGTGATCAGATCACCCAGGCGGCAGGAGCTGTCCTGCATCTTACCCAGGTGCAGGCCATAGCCTCGGGGAAGATGCGCGCCCTGGCCACCCTGACCCAGCGCCACCTTTGGCTGGAGCAGGCTCGAGTGCCGGAGAAGAAGAGAGCCCCTCTTCTGACGGCCGACCTCTCCGATGCTGGATTATTCGGGAAGGCCCTGCAGCTGATGACCTCAACGTGCAGAGAGATGGCAGAGGAGAGATCCGTTCTCCAACCCCATTTTCTGCCTCCCGTTCTTGCCGGTGGAGTCAGAAGGCTTCCACGACGTCGAGCTCCCTCCGCCGTGCCTACCACTGCCTCCGCCGCCACTGCTGGCCCATCCAAGAAGGCCAGGAGGAGAGACAGCGATTCTGCTGCCGCCAGCCCATCCACGACCGGAGGAGACGGTAGGGAACGCCGTGACCAGCAGCCGATTCACTACCGTCCCTCCGGGGCTTCTCGGGGTGGCAAAACCCGAGCGGCTCGAGGCGGCAGACGCGGCTAAAAGTGACTTTTCTCCCTGTGGTCCCCTCTACACCCTCCCCGGCCCCCTCATGATTTTGTGCCGTAAATAATAAATAAAAAGTTCCCTAAAAAAGGGGACTATATTATTGGCCAAACAAACTGTGTGTTTATTCACTAATACATATGATGGGGTTGCGAAATGTGAATCTGCATTATTACATTGAGAGATGTGTCGTGTTGTGTTACGATATTAAGCAAGGTCTGCAAGCATACACTCAGTCATAGAAAGGTTCTATTAGCCTGACGCTCCACATGCAGGTAGAAGCTGGTGGTATGTTCCGTTGCTTAAGCAAAGTAATGTTGAGCCACAACACTGTTGTGTTAGTTGCAGTAATACTCGTGCACACACGTTCCACGGCTTGGCCGTTACTCTCTGTCAGTGTTTTGCTATGTACGACATAGAAAGCGGGTGTAGGATTCACACACACACGACTTGTTTTGTTGTAAATCCTGTTCACATTCCGTGGGTAGCGGGCATTGTATTAGCTTATGCTATACTTTGGCTTTCTACCGAAGGTCTCAAAATGCTACAGTTGGTTTTTGGTGTATAGGGAAGAAGGGGTTGTGTGAGGGGGTGCCGAATAAACCCCTCCTTCCCACTTGATTGGTTTAGGGGATTTTTTCTCATTTCTGCTGAACCAGTCGGGGCCGAGCCGTTCAAACGTCTTGGCAGGGGGGGGGGGTTATCTTGACACGACTCCTATTACAAACAGGAGTCGTGTACAGGGTTTCCCCCCGTCATAGCATATACGTTGCTATGGCGACAGCTTCCATGAGTTGAGATCTTTACGTAAGGTTGTTGTTACAAAGGATCAGATTAAACCGAATATATATATTTATTTATTGATATATATTGCATAGTATTTGTATATCGTTTGATATCCCTTGTATATTCCTTGTACATATACACGGAATATCCCTTTAGCCTACTACAGACCATAATATTTCATTCTCCTATTGGACAGCGGTCCACCGGCGCCAGAGCCGCGCCTCCGGAGTCAGGTTCAAAGTCACCGTCAAGACATGTCTGTGCATGCCCGGCCTTGCCCAGGGATACGCGACAGAAATGAGATTGGCACTAGTTTGTTCACCGTGCATATAAATACGGCGCAGGTGAATACAGAAGCACTTAGTCTTACTTAGTCAGAAGTCTAAGAGTTACCCATTAAGTTGAAGCCTCACCCACGATACAACGTGCGGTGAAGTATGGCCTGTTTGGCCCCAGAATAGAGCATTGAGACCGCGTGCGAATTAATAACTGAATTGTCAGAGTTTGGCGCTATACCGTCGAGTGCGACATATTTCTATTAAGTCAATAATAGTCTATTTGTGTATAGTGTATCGTGCGGCTAAAGTTCTACAGTGACCAGCATCCCCAACGCTTCCTCGTATTAGCTAGAGTTCTTATCCAGGCTGGGCTGCTTTCATTGCGCTTTCACCCGAGGAGACCTAGACGAGAACCGTGTGGACATGTACACTGGATTAATCTACCCGACGACTACATAGCCCTTTGCGGCTGGAATATATTTGCTTTGGTCCTGTGATTTATGGAGCGGAGAATCGCCGACGCTTACACGTGTTGGATTTACCCCGAGAGGAGCCAAGTCGAGTCGGCGCCTCAGAGAGCCTGAGGCCGGCTAGCTTTCTTCACTGTGGAGCTACAGTCTACGGAGAACAGCTGTATTCGTCTGTGGATCAAGAGGCTATTGCACCGGCTCCTGTACCTGGAGTCTCCTTAGTCATCGTTGACCAGACTCTCTACTACCGACAGATCTTCTACCCCTGCTGGCTTACAACCAGGGGGACCCTTCCAGTATCTCCCGCTATATTACTAGTGTACCATAGATATAATTCCCTAAGATTCAGGTTGTATAATTACCTCCTGCGTAACCAGAGAATGGACATTCATTGTTGATTTGCCTACGCACATTCCTTTGCCTTACAAGTGCATTCAAAGTATAATAGAAAGTATATTATGTACCTTTTGCTCCATTAAATACTTGATTATACCTTTGTGTGGAACCGATTTCATTGTGGGAAGTGTTCATCATATTCATATATCATGTACTGTATGGCCAGTAATTAAAGTACATAAAGCGGTAGTGGTTTAATGATACCATACTTATCAATACAGTCAGGGAATTGTACCCCTCAGTTACAATTGGTCCTTCGAGCCGGAGGGTAACTAGCGTAATATTAATATAGTGGTATTAATATTGACATGGCCTATGATGAACACTCCACAAAACGGTTCTCCTAAAGTAGATCGCCCGCAGCGTAGACGGCAGACACCTCAGTACTTAGAGGATTACGTTGCCAATATACTACCTAGCCTTCTACAGACGGTAAACGCGGAAAAAGTAGATAGTAAAATTATGTCCGACCCTATCGCCCAGGCTACCCCGCCAATAGAGGCCCTAGTGGGTTCTAACGTAACTGACCAAGCTCACGGTAGGGACCAGGAGGGACCTGACACGACTTTACCCCCCGCCAAGACCGAAGAAGTAGTCCCCGGAGAGCTCCAGGATAAAGAAAGCCCTCCAGGGATGGAACTCGACCCACTACAAGAAGGGACGAGCACCCCGGAGATGGATCTCCTCGACTCGCCACCGGAGAACAGATCTCCAACGAGCACTGCCGGAAGCCGATCACCTCGACCAGCGTCTTCCCCCAGCGAGGCGGACAAGATGCTGGCGCAGGCACTCATCGCCACCCTGGCAGCCTCCACCGAACGCGATCGACTTCAGGGTGAACGCGATCGACTCCAAGCGCAACAGACGAGCGAGCGCGAACAAGCTGCAGACGAACGAGAGCGCCTTCACGCGCAACTCCAAGCGCAAGCCCTCCGTGAACGCGAACATTCTGCAACCGAGCGAGAGCGCTTCCAGGCGCAACAAAGGAGTGAAGACGACCGCATAAGACTGGAGACCAGACGCCTCCAGACGGAAGAGAACATTGAGAGAAGCCGCAGCCAATGCGCAGCGCGCCGCCGCCAATGCCCAGCGCGAAGCAGCGCGCGACGCCGCCCATGCCCAGCGCGAGACAGAGCACGACCGGCTGCAGGCGCAGCTGATGGACAAATTGATCACCATGGCGACACCCCCTCTCTCCGCACGGAGCTCCCGGAGATCGTCACGACAAGGGTCTAGGACGCATTCCCCTACCCGACCAAGCGACCCGGGACCCCGCCAACAGGAGGATCCTGTCCACGTCTCCGAACCCCCTCCCAGGCCGGTCCATACGAGACCCAGCAACCGGGAAGAACCGGACCACGCCGAGAGACTGAACAGAAGACTCCAGGTCCTCGCAGAGGAAGAGGAGGAGGAAGAAGAGGAGGAATGTCAAGCCGACCAGCAGCAACGTACTCTGGACCAGGAGGCCCAGTACAGCCCCGACCAGCAGCAACGTACTCTGGACCAGGAGGCCCAGTACAGCCCAGAAGTCAGCCCCGAGGCACTGCGCTACAAACCCCGACTCAACTCACGGGTGAGTTTGACGCACCGCCAGCCCAGAGGAACAGCACCTGGGTACCCGGCCCTTGGTACCCACCAAGTACCAGCCCAAGACGACACGTAAGAGGAGACTCGCCTAGGAGGCCTCTCCCCCAACGCTCACCGATGTGCCAGTCATCCATGGCATCGTACCTTGGCACACCGACGTTCCCGGACTTCACACACGAGAACAGAACACAGTACACAGAGCTACGAATGTGCTTAGAGACAATGATGTCCGATGTAGTTGATGAACCGTACAAATATGCTATCCTACTGAAGCACCTCAAGGTGCCCCGAGCGCACAATATAGCGCTGGCCTATGCCACCTCTACTACCCCATACACCGCGGCTCTAGCAGCACTCGACCAAAGATATGGACGCATATGGGACTACGTAATACAAGAGATAAGGCATATTGACCGCCTACCCCCAGCCACAGACAATCGCTCCCTAGATGACCTGTCTATCAAGGTACAATCCCTGGTAGGGATGCTGGGGGCGCAAAGAGAAAAGGGTATGCACGAACTGTACGCGAACTCTAATGTCGAGAGGATTTTAAAGAAGCTTCCGCCCGCCCGACAAGAGCGCTTCAGGCGGCAAAGAGACCACCGTGATCCTAACGGTCCCGAGCCATCCCTCCTAGACCTAGCCGACTTCCTGGCGAGAGAAGTCAACAGCCTACGGTTGGATACGTTTATGCAGAGCACACCAAGCTCCAGAGAGGGACCTAGGAGAGCAAACGATGGCCGCAGATTGGTGACCGTCATGCACCAATCAGAACCAGTACCGAGCAGCAAGAACCACAACACCCCCTCGATGAAAGAGGACCAGTGGAAGATTGAGTGCCAGTACTGTGAGGGAGAACATCGGCTGTACCAATGCGACACTTTCGGGAAGCTGACCACGGACGAGGTGAGTCAGTGGATCAAGGACCACCGCCGCTGCTTCCGCTGCGCGCGCAGCCACCTAGCAGCTGAGTGCCGCTTGAAGAAGAAGTGCAGCAGGTGCGGTGGCACCCACCTGGAGGTCCTGCATGACATCAACAGGCGTCAGCCAGGACAACAGAGTGGGCCCGTCGCGGTAATGTACCATGCCGAGGCGGTGGCACCAGTACCGAAGAGCCACCAGACCGCTCCCTACTGTACCTACTGCGACGGCGGACACTGGCTGGCACAGTGCGCCGAATATAAGACACTGAACCCCGTCCAAGTTGACCAGTGGCGTGAGGCGGCCCAGGCGGGCGCCACTTACCACGCAGGGGCGGCCCAGGCGGGCGCCGCTTACCGCGCAGCACTGTGCGGAGCCCACCAGAAGATCCAAGGCAACCGACCAACAGGAGTGCTCCACATTGACCAGCATAGCGGGACCCCCCGAGTGCTCCTCAAAGTGGTCAGAGTGCTCCTGAGCTACGAGGACAAGGTCCTGGACACTTACGCCGTCCTGGACGATGGGTCTGAAAAGACTCTCCTCCTCGCTTCCGCGGCAGCCCAGTTGGGCCTGCGGGGTGTCAAAGATACCATGACCATACGCACCATCAGAAGGGACCAGAAGACCATAAAAGGTGAAAAGGTCTCCTTCAAGATGGCAGCGGTGGACCAGCCCGAGAAGCAGTATAGTATAACCAACGTCTTCACCAGCCATGACATAGGCTTGACTCAGTACACCTACCCCATCCCACAGCTGATGGCTAAGTATGTGCACCTACGTCAACTACCTATACCGCTTATCGACGGCGCCACACCGACCCTGCTCATCGGCTCCGACCACGCGGACCTCATTCTCCCAATTGAGGCGGCCCACATCGGACCCAAAGGATGCCCAGTCGCGGTTCAGACCCGACTGGGATGGACGCTCCAGGGCCCCCTTTACGGACTTGACAGTCAACCCACGTCTACACGCTGCCTACACACAAAGGCGAGCGACACCGGCCACTCCCTCGTACAGCAGAGGCTATTGACATTAAGCGAGAGGCCCGTGAGAGAACCGTGGGCACCAGAGGGAGTTCGGAACTCCACCCCCCTCAGCTGCGCTTCAGACGTAGCTGACCTCGAACCCAGCACCCCAAGCGACTCCTTGACGGGGCGGCCGGGACCGGCCCCTCCTCAGACGGGGTACAGAGCAAACAAGAGAAACAGACGGAGGAGGAGGAGGCACAGCCAAGCACAGATCAAAGCAGTCTCAGGCCCGCTTCCTCCTAAGCCCCCCTTCATCCAGTCCAGTCGTCATGACCATAGACCAGTCACTACCCCGAGCTGCGTGGCCGGCCGGCCGCGTAAGCAAAGTGACCACTGGTGCCGACGGAAAGGTCAGAGTGGCAGAATTGCTCGTCCAAGGGCGGATCTACACCCGACCCGTGGCGAGGCTAATAGAACTGCCAAGGCTCCCCGATACTATCGATGACGACCATGACCCCATGACTTTGTGAACTGACCGACCCCTCACAACAGACATTGAGTAGTGGACAGTGCGGTTAATCTGTCTCTGCTTAGCTAATTAGGTGGGACTAATTAGGGGGCGGCTGTTACAAAGGATCAGATTAAACCGAATATATATATTTATTTATTGATATATATTGCATAGTATTTGTATATCGTTTGATATCCCTTGTATATTCCTTGTACATATACACGGAATATCCCTTTAGCCTACTACAGACCATAATATTTCATTCTCCTATTGGACAGCGGTCCACCGGCGCCAGAGCCGCGCCTCCGGAGTCAGGTTCAAAGTCACCGCCAAGACATGTCTGTGCATGCCCGGCCTTGCCCAGGGATACGCGACAGAAATGAGATTGGCACTAGTTTGTTCACCGTGCATATAAATACGGCGCAGGTGAATACAGAAGCACTTAGTCTTACTTAGTCAGAAGTCTAAGAGTTACCCAATAAGTTGAAGCCTCACCCACGATACAACGTGCGGTGAAGTATGGCCTGTTTGGCCCCAGAATAGAGCATTGAGACCGCGTGCGAATTAATAACTGAATTGTCAGAGTTTGGCGCTATACCGTCGAGTGCGACATATTTCTATTAAGTCAATAATAGTCTATTTGTGTATAGTGTATCGTGCGGCTAAAGTTCTACAGTGACCAGCATCCCCAACGCTTCCTCGTATTAGCTAGAGTTCTTATCCAGGCTGGGCTGCTTTCATTGCGCTTTCACCCGAGGAGACCTAGACGAGAACCGTGTGGACATGTACACTGGATTAATCTACCCGACGACTACATAGCCCTTTGCGGCTGGAATATATTTGCTTTGGTCCTGTGATTTATGGAGCGGAGAATCGCCGACGCTTACACGTGTTGGATTTACCCCGAGAGGAGCCAAGTCGAGTCGGCGCCTCAGAGAGCCTGAGGCCGGCTAGCTTTCTTCACTGTGGAGCTACAGTCTACGGAGAACAGCTGTATTCGTCTGTGGATCAAGAGGCTATTGCACCGGCTCCTGTACCTGGAGTCTCCAGGACATTCATTGTTGATTTGCCTACGCACATTCCTTTGCCTTACAAGTGCATTCAAAGTATAATAGAAAGTATATTATATACCTTTTGCTCCATTAAATACTTGATTATACCTTTGTGTGGAACCGATTTCATTGTGGGAAGTGTTCATCATATTCATATATCATGTGCCAGTAATTAAAGTACATAAAGCGGTAGTGGTTTAATGATACCATACTTATCAATACAGTCAGGGAATTGTACCCCTCAGTTACAGTTGTGGTGTTAAAGTGTCGGGTTGGAGCGTAAGGCTTACGGGTCTGCTACGCTCGATTTTATGTGTAAACTTGAGTCAGTTGGTCACGTGACTCACAGTTGACATGTCTTTTTCATAACTGCGACTCGTGTGGGAAGGCTTCTGGGAAGTTCGGTCTATACTCTTTGACAAAAGGAGTGACTGGATGTAAAAATGTAAAACAGTTTTTACTCCCAGCTGTGCAGTTGGGTTTATACTGTTGATGCTTCTTCTTTATTATTATAAAGAGTTGGAGTTGGTTGCATCTCACCCCTCTTGTTGTTCCCCTGGGAGCCTTGGGGATTCAATGAAAGGTCTAAATAGCCTATTTATTGATGTGGATATACCCGCTGCACACATAGTGCTAGTTCGGGATGTTCTGTTGGACGTTAAGCAACTGACTGGCGCGCCTTGGTTGCTTGGGGTTAAAACAGCGTTTTTATAAAGAAACTGGGATGGGTTTTTTTTCCTCTTCCGACGACCTGTGTGGTTGTCGACGGATTCTCGTTCATATCGGGGGATGATGACAGAATGGATCTGAACATACGTAGAAGGGTTTCACGCCCTGGGGGTGGGCCGCCGGGCGCGGTTCGCACCGAACGTCTGGGTGGCGCCTTCTTTTCATGTTTAAGATCAACACGCATGTCTGCCCCTTCTCTTGGAGTTGGCAGATCGGCGTGGTTAGGGCACAGGACTGGTTCTGGACACGCTGGTCCGGATCAGTTGCACCCATTGTCCGCCGGGGATGCAGATCTGCTGTTCTGGTACCCTGAGGGACTTGGGCTTTTTTCGGGGGGAAAAATGCCAGGTCGGTCCGGGTGTCACAGGGTTAAGCGCTATGGAGCCCTTGTTGGGTACATTGTATTCTACACTGTCGTAATGGCTTACGGCCGTGCCAACCTGTACACGCCCGATCTCGTCAGATCTCGGCCGCCACCCAGGTTGGTCTTGGTTAGTACTTGGTTGGGTGACCTCCTGGGAATACCAAGTACGGGGTGTTGGGGCTGGTTCTCCATTTCTTTCACTCTTCTCTTACGCGTGGCGAAGAGGGGCCTGTTGGGGTGCTCTTTGACCTCCTCGGGGGATCCTGTGCTCCCCGTATCGCCGGGCCCGGTCCGGAGTAATGTTTTCGTTGACCCGTAGGCCCGGGATAACCCTGTTGGAAACTGAAACGATACTGCTGTGGTGCCGCAGGTACGTTTTGGAGTTTTTTTCCTGAGGGGTTATAGGAACAACCACCGCATTGGGTAACGACAAGGTGGTTGATTCCCTGGTGTGTTGGAGCAGTGTCAACTCCCGGGTTACCCGGTTGAGGGTGCCCCTGCACGTTCATGACGTCTGCCGATCGTGTCAGCCTTCTCTGCCTCAACCCCTCTGGGTGGGTTTTTTTTAAATGGAGGCTTGGTCATGCAACAACGCCAGCATACGCCCCTTCCGCCGGGGCGGCTGTGTTCAGCTGTCCCCTCTGGCGCCTGTCTCGTCCGCAGTCTCCAGGCTCGGGTTAACAGCCTGTTGCCTGGTTTCTTCCCCGGTGCGCTGCCTGCTTCCTTGGTAAGTCTTGTTATTAGGGCCGTGCTGACTGTCTGTACTGCAGGGTCAGTGTGCCAGGCGGTGTACTATTGGGGGGACAGGGCCCGCTCGGCTGAGGGGCCTTTGTCCGAATAAGCTGGCGATGTGGGGGGCGGGGTCACTAAGTGCCCACCTGGTGGGGTCTTGATGCTGGCATCATGGACCTCTCCGGGCCCCCGTTCCAGGGGGTCCAGTCCCTTTGGTGGGTCTGGGCCTTCCTTCGCGCTCCGCTGCTACGGCCTTGCCATGGGGTTGGGTTTGCCCTTGACCCCGTGATTCTGGGGGCAGTAACGAGGTTGTTCCCTCCGTTCGTTCCCGGGTGGCATGCGGGTTGTGCGTGTGTGTAGTCGTGGGGTCAGGCCACGGTCTGCTCACCCTGTGCGTTGAGTTGCTTGAGTGCCTCTTCGCACGGTCGGGTCCGTTGCCCTCCCGGGAAACCTCCAATAGGGGGGGTGCCCTCCATTAGGGGGGGTCGGGGGGGCTCGGCCCTCCCTGTTCTGATGGTTGTGGGGGGCCTTCAGCGGGGTGTATTTGTCGGCCGGTGGCTCCCGCTCGGCCTCCCTTGTGCATGAGTGACGCCGAGCGGAGCCACTATGTCACAGAACGTTAGGTTATAACTATAACCAAGTTCTGTTAATAGTGGTGATGCTCGGCGTCCGACGCCGCTGCAGCCCTTGATCTCACCTTGTGGTGAAAGCTTGGGAAGGAGGAGAGCAGGTGACCACACACCTGCTTATGAAGGTAAGCTAACGAGGGGTGTGGTCAGACGAATACTGGGATAAAGGTACATTGTGGAATTTTATTCAGTGCGCGTGCACATGCAAGGATAGTGCATGAGTGACGCCGAGCGTCACCACTATTAACAGAACTTGGTTATAGTTATAACCTAACGTTAAAGATATAGTGTTACTGTATTGCCTTAGTTAAGATATAGTGTATTGCTTTAGTTAAAGGGATGGTTGGATGATTTTTGGACAAGTTCTATGAAATACTTGCCAGTAGTCAATTACAGAGTGCCGTGGTTCTGGACGGGTTCTGAGCAAACCGGGAAGCTTTACACAGGATGCAAACAGGGTCATAAAACCAAAAAGTTTTGAATCCACACCACAACATGCATAGGGTTCCATTTCCATCACAAAACCACTGTCCTCAAGTATTTTGAAACAGCTGTTACCTGTGAACCGGCTCCAGCTCACTGGCTTTTTTCAAGAAACAAAATAGTGTCAAGTGACGGTGGTTTTGTAACCCTAGTGCCTGCATGTTGCCCCGTTTGCTTTCCGGTTCGCTCTGAACCCGACCAGAACTCAGACCACGAGGCTCAGTAAGTAAACAAATAGCTTAGTATCGACTACACTACACTACTGGAAAGTATTTCATACAACTTAATGCCCAAAAGATTTCTCAATGTCCAATTATCCCTCTTTAAGTGGACGTTATGATGAAAATGCAGTAAAACAAGTGTCTCTCTGTCTGTCAGGTACGTGGAGTCCCTGTCTCTTCCTCTGTCCAACGTAGAGCAGGAGCTGCAGAACAACCTGGTCTCCATCAATCTGAGCCAGGCCGGCTCGCAGATCGTTAAGATACACAACACCACACACCTCAGGTAGAAGGCATCTGATTACGGCTGTTGTTACAGCGCCACCTGTTGGACGCTTAGTTGCAACTCATGTTCAGAGGTTGAGGTTCCTCCCCAGTCTTTAGACATGCCCCTCCAATTACTTGTATTGCCCTTACAAAAAGGTATCATGGTATTTATTTAAACATTTTAAATATATAAATAATAATAATAATAATAATAATAGCAATCATGATATTTAAAAAAATAAAAAATGAACTCTTTAATTGCCAGACCCGAGATATATCGGGTTAACTCGCCATGCGTTGGCTGCCAGACCCGAGATATCTCGGGTTTTGGTTGTTTTTTCTTTTATTCGATTTTAATATCCTATTCAATGTCACGGACCTGTATGTTGCCGTTAAAAGGCATACTGGGACCCTGAGGGTGCAGTACCGGCCAGATCCTGCCAGGTGGCAGTATCGAGAGTGCAGTAAACCCTGTTCCAGACCGTGTGTTACGTTTAAACCGCTCCGGGCGCAGTTTTTTAGTACAGGGAAGCCTAGAGGTTCACTTGGTCGCATCGAAACGTCTACGGGACACTCGGTGCATGTGTAACGGGTGTAAAACTCACTCCCCAGAGGCATCCAAACTGAGCGCTTAGGAGGGAATTCCTTTCTTGGCGCAGCGGTTTGTGATGTCGCCCGCAGTGCGGACGCCTGGGGTTCGACTCCCACTCAAGGCATGGTCGAATTCGTGGCAGGGGCGAGTTGCCTCTGTTACACATGTGTTGTGCCGTATTATGTCGTGGACCAGATGAACATCAGATGGACATCAGATGGACCAGATGGCGATCAAACTATTGGAATATTCTTTTTGGAATACCCCCTATCAGAGGTAAGGACTATCTGACGTCAATTCCAGCTTGATCGTGCAATGTTTTTAGTGTTCAATACGAATGCCGTTACTGGCAATCAAAGCATCAGAAACTACCCCCCCCCCCCCCTTTCATGCATTCATGATGAAACATAATACCTATTATATACATTTAATTTGGAAATAGTAGCGTGTCCAGGCAAGAAACGCCAACGCTTATAGTAGAATTCACGTAGCACCCTATAACTCAGCCTTTCGGGAATTATCCCGGATCACTCTGAAATTATACTTATATTCACCACGGGATAACGCGCGAACATATGCATGACATTTTTTTCTCTTTTTTGCATCTTGGACGGAAGAAAGTCACTGTCAAATGACCATATTTTTGTCCCCATAGCTATAATATAGAATATAGATATAGCGGGCGGTTAGGTGGTCGAGCGGAGATTGCGTTCGTCACCAGCCCCGGAGCTGTGAGCTTGGTTCGCCTGTTCGAATCCAGCTCACAGCTCCGGGGTTGTCACCAGCTTGGCTGGCCGTCTGCACTGATACAATTGGCTGTATCAGAGGGTGGGAGAAGCTGGCGGGGTGGGTCCGGGTCGTTGTAAACAGCGACTCCTACAGTTCGGTCGGGGCGCCTGCTAAGCGCGGATTGGACGTGAGGGGGATAGTGTGGTCCTCCCACACGCTACGCCCTCTCAATGAGAATCCGCGCTGCCAGGTGAAAAGAAGCGGTGATTGGCTGGACGTGTGTCGGAGGAAGCACGTGGTAGCCTCCACTCTCCCAAATGATCTGACTGTGGGGGGTAAAGCGCAGCGACCAGGAAGGGACTGGGAATTGGCATACGACTAACATTGGGATGGGAGAAAATCGGAGTGACGCACAGTGAAAATATGTAATGGAAACCTGTCACGTTAGCTACAAGGCCAAGACTAATAGCTGGCACTGAATGAGTTAATTAAAAGGATCATGGTATATATATTTTTTTTTAAGTATCACAAATCACGATATTTACCAAAAGAAATCACAGTGTTTACAAAAAAGTATTATGGCATTTACAAAAAGGTATCATGGTATATTCCACAAAGGTATCATGGCAATTCCATAATTTCTTGGTCACTAAGATGGTTATGGAAGTACCATGAAGTACCATGATATTACCATTGGATTAAACTATGGTATTATTTAAGTACAAAAGTGGTACCGTGGTGATACATAACTTTTACTGTATCATCATCAAGGCAGTACCATGGTAAAGTATTTACAAGTATACAGTGGCTGAACTGAAATTACCATCAAACAACCATGATACTTTTTCATGAGGGTAGTTTGTTCTATTGTTGCTGTTTCATCATTACTGCATGCACCCAACAACAGACAGCATCTACATATGAATGAGACATGTTCAGTAAATGTTAATTCTACTATCCATGAAGCAAGGTATGAAGGCTTCTCCTTCCATTCATGTGTTGTTCTAAGGCTATAGCACCTACAGGTCGAGGTGCTATAGAACTCTAATCTTCAAAAGCCAACATTCTCCAACAAGAAATTAAGATCAACAACATTCTGTTGTGAGCATTTGTGCTCATTTTGAAGGAGGTTAATCATCATATACTCTGTATGATAGCATGTACAACAGTGCTGTACATACCACATATATACATTATATCTTTTTATTACATAGCGTTTTTAACATTCGCCGAAATGCTTGATTGTGATTGGTCAATAGCGCTCGTCAGAGGTCCGTTATTACTCGATATCGGACCTCTGCCGAGCAATAATGACCGCTGTGTGCAGCTGTAGCAATCAAGCCCACTGCATCAGTGCAGCCAATCAGACACACCTGCCGGTGTTGCTGGCGAAGCTGGCGGCGATGACAGCGGAGCGACAGAACAGAACTGCGTCTGCATTTGATCTCGTCTTGTCGATGGTGTAAAATGAATTAGGTATATTGTTAGTAAGTTAGCCATGTAATAAGCGGGATAATGTATAGCTATACTCGGTCATTGTCGCAAAATAATTGACCTTCACTACGTTTAAAGAACACCTCGGCGAGGCGCCTCTGTGTTCTAAACTCCGTGTCGGCCAATTATTTCACGACAATGACCTCGTAGCTATACATTATCCCTTACATATTTACTGCATATATATACATATCCAAAAATGTCTGCATATAATCCTCCTATATACCTACTTATACACCTGCATATAACTCTGTATGATAGCATGTACAATAATGCTGTATATACATATATTTATTCTTACCGGATATATATATATATATATATATATATATATATATATATATATATATATATATATATATATATATATATATATATATATATATATATATATATATATATATATATATATATATATATATATATATATATATATATACACCTGTCTGTAATACCTGTACATAATCCTTTTACATATCTGTAGATATTATATCAATATTTGTACATATCCTACTATATGACTATGATGTATTTATACCTGTATCACTGTACATATTATATTACAACTCTGTACATATATCTGATATCACTACACCCAGTAGTCCTAATTTATATATTTTATACCCAGTTTAATCACCTGTACATTGTATACTGTATTACTATTGCACTTTACTGTTACATTTGGACTCTGGTTGGATGCCAAACTTATTTTTGTTGTACTGTACTTTGACAATACTTTTTAATCTAATCTAATGTAAGGAGAGCGTTGACCTTCAAATCAATTCAAAACATGAAGATAATTTGAATGACACTCTCAAGGTTGAATATGCCTCTTTATTTGAAGGCTTTGTCCACTGAGCAGATCGTAAGGTTATGTATATAACCAAGTTCTATGAATTATGGTGACGCTCAGCATCAGTTGCATATATCTCGCTTCAGTGGATATGCACTGAATACATTTCTAAATGTACCTTTACATACCAACATCCGTCTGACCACACCCCCATCTGCTGCCTACATAAGCAGGGGTGGGGCCACACACTCATCTCCTTCCCAACAAATTTCACCACAATGAAAGATCAAGGGCCGCAGCGGCGTCCTGATGCTGAGCGTCACCATAATTCATAGAACTTGGTTATATACATAACCTTACGTTCTATTTCATTATGGCTGCCACTCAGCATCAGTTGCATAACAGGAGCTGAGCGGGAGCCAAAGCTCAACAAATGTACCCCGCTGAGGCCCCCCACAACCATCAGACCGGGGAGGACCGAGCCCCCCGACCCTCCCTAATGGAGGATACCCTCCCTATTGGAGGCTTACGGGAGGGAGACGGATCCGACTGTGCGAAGAGGAACTCAAGCAACTCAACGCACAGGGTGAGCAGACCGTGGCTTGGCCCCACGACTACACACACGCACAACCCGCATGCCACCAGGGAACGAACGGAAGGAACAACCCTCGTTACTGCCCCCAAAATCACGGGGTCAAGAGCAAACCCAACCCCGTGGCAAGGCCGTAGCAGCGGAGCGCGAAGGAAGACCCAGACCCACTGAAGGGACTGGATCCCCTGGAAAAAGGGGGGGCCCGGAGAGGTCAATGACGCCAGGCATCAAGACCCCACCAGGCGGTCACTTAGTGACACAGCCCCCCACATCGCCAGCGTATTCGGACAGGGCCCCTCCAAGAGCAGGCCCTTTCCCCCCAATAGTACACCTCCTGGCACACTGACCCTGCAACACAGGCAGTCAGCATGGCCGTAAAGCACTCAAAAAAGTTAACCAACGGAAGCAGGCAGCGCACCGGGGAAACCAGGCAGCAGGCTGTAGACCTGAGCCTGGAGCACTGCGGACGAGACAGGCGCCAAAGGGTCCAACTGAAAACAGCCCCCCCCCGGCGGAAGGGGCGTATGCTGGCGTTGTTGAGCACCATGACAAAGCCTCCATTAAAAAAAACCACCCAGAGGCAGAGAAGGCTGACACGATTGGCAGACGTCATGAACGTGCAGGGGCACACTCAACCGGGTAACCCGGGAGTTGACTCTGCTCCAACACACCAGGGAATCAACCACCCTCTCGGTACACAGACGGTGGTTGTTCCTATAACCCCTCAAGAAAAAACTCCAAAACACACCTGCGGGTATACACTGGCTATACCGCAGTACAAGTGTTTCAGTTTTCAAAAAAGGGTTATTCCAGGCCTACGGGGCGACGAAACATTACTTTGGACCGGGCCCGGCGGCTCTGGAAGCACACAGGGTTACCAGAGGAGGTCCAAAAGACCACCCCAACAGCCCCCTCTTCGCCACGCGTGAGAGAGGAGCGAAAAGAATGGAGAACCAGCCCTAAGCTTACCGCACTTGGTATTCCCAGGCGGTCTCCCAACCAAGTACTAACCAGGACCGAACCTGCTTAGCTTCCGAGATCGGACGAGATCGGGTGCGTTCAGGTTGGTATGGCCGTAAGCCATTACGATAGTGCAGAGTACAACATGTACCCAACAAAGGGTCTCTATAACTCCTAACCCTGTGACACCCGGGCCGACCCGGCATTTTCCCCCCCGAAAAAAGCACAAGTCCCTCAGGGTACCAGAACAGCAGATCTGCATCCCCGGCGGACAACGGGTTAACTGACCTGGACCAGCGCGACCAGAACCAGTCCTGTGCCCTAACCACGCCGACATGCCCACTCCAGAAGAGGGGGTAGGTATCCGTGTCGATCTAAAACATGAAAAGAGAGCGCCACCCAGACGGTCCCATTTGTACCGCGCTCAGTGGCCCACCCCAAGGGCGTGAGACCCCTCTACCTATGTTCTGATCTATTCCATTAACATCCCCCAGATATGAATGAGAATTCATCGAGACAACCTAGTAAACTGGCGCTCGGAAGAGACAAAACTCCATCCCAGTTGCCCTATAAAAACGCTGTTTTAATAACGAGCAACCAAGGCGCACTTAGCCCCCTGCGTGATTCTTAACAGAAACACCCCGAGCCAGCACTATGTATGCGTCGAGACCCAAACACATCAATGGATAGTCTAGCAAGACACCAGACATTGTTCCTCCAAGTCGCCTGGGAGAACGACACGGAGCCGCCGTGCTTCATGTTCCTTCCTCTTTTTATTTAAAAAAGAAAGAAACACAGACTGACATGAATCCCACGTGATGCAGCTGAGGCTAAATTTTTTTACATTTTTACATCCCGCCACCCTCGCCACAGGGAGGAGACGGAAATCCCCAGAGAGACTTCCCACGCGAGCGGTATAGATTGAAAAGAATATATTGCAACATTGAGCTATGTAACACTTGGGTTAGGGCTCTCCGAGGAGGAGGCACTGAACCAATACACACTCAATAATCGAATTGAATCGAATACACACACAATAGAGCAGAACTCCTTTTTGAAGTTCTACTCACCTTGACAATCTGAGGAGGAGGCTCTGAAACTCTGAGGAGGCTCCCTCACAGGGAAGGAGAGTCCGAACTCACAGAAGGCACTTCTCCCAGAGGAGGAGCTTCGTGAGGAGGAGCTCTGACAACTCCCTGAAACAGATCCATAACATGGACCTGAACAACCCACGGAAGTCTTACCAACAGAGACGCGCTCAGTGACGTACTCTATGGCGGGGGAATTTCCGCGGTGCACACGCCCAATCTTCCAGGGCGTGGGACCAGGAAACTCCCCCTCCCCCCTCTTACCCTGTAACGTGCCGAACAGCAACGTGACAGGAACCTTGAAGGACAGGAGGTTTTAACCCCTGACCAATCAGAAAAGGGGAGGAAAGGATTACCAGTTCACCCCTTTACGACCCCTCCCCATGATACGATGTAATGACAAGTAGAGCATGACACAGTCATAGCCTGCTACACGAAGCATCGAACAGCCTCACATAGCTCATGTGATAACCTGCTACCTGAGTTTTACTAAGGAAAACACAGAACAGAGAGGGCCCCCTTAAGAGCCCCGGTCCAGACTTACACATGTGCTTCTGTGGGCCAACCTAACCCAGTTGTAGATCACAAAGACACACACAACCCTTCATCACAACAAAAAATGGCACAGTACACTCCTACTACAGAGGAACGCCGTTTTTCATAACGAGAAAAGACAAAATCCTCGATTATGTATTGGCCACAGGCCTTGCTAAGCACACATGATAAGTGACCAAACAATATTTTCTTTAGGAAAAAATTGTTTCTCAAGCGGAAAGCACAACCCCAGCAATTAAGCTGAGGGTTACATCGTATCCCCACAAACACAGTGACACAATATATTGTAATCAAACATGTCTGAGAGGAGGGGGGGAAGCCCCAGGGAAACCGGGGGGATCACCTCTCCTACCTTACCCTTGATACGACCAAGTTGAACAGGTAACCCTGTTAATATGTGAACACACTGTTCATTGTCATCACAGGCTGAGAAAAGAATTCATTCCTCAATCACATGTCACTAAGCATAGCTTCACAGGTTAATTAACCCCCTTAGTTGTGAGTTCACCCACGTTACAAACGTTACATGAACACACATGTTCTCGTCACAACTAACCAGATCATTTTTACACATGTAAGCAACAACGCCGATTTCTATGGAGAGAGAAGCTATACCAGTGACAAGACAATTCACACACAACACGCGTCGTATCCTCAATGTATTGCAGCAACACACGTTTTGGAAAACATCGTTATTACAAAACATTTAGAAGGGAAGGAAAGAAGAAGTGTTTAAAGTCCGGTCAGGACTCCTACCCTGAGCGCAGGCCGCGAGAACTGCAATCTGGTTAACGGGACACTGAAGTCGAACACGGCATCTCCCGTGTTGGCGACGAGGGTAACGTCGCTGCGCCACCCAGTCGCTACGTTTCTCCATGTTGACGCAGTTCTCGCTGGCAGGGCTCCCGGTGTAGGTTCGACTAACATCCTCTGTCAAAGATGACGTCGTAGTCAGAGTGTTTAAGGCATGTTTATAGTCATAGCAATGTTCAACAGTGTAGCATTAAGCTAACAGCCGCTCTCGACTGATAGCAACAAGCTAATATTTACTAGCCTGGTAAACACAGCGAGCTAGCGCCGCAGCTAACAGCTGACTGGCTAACACAGTAGGCCACAAACTAGCACGCCAGCTAAGCAGCCATCACCTGAACTGTACACAACGACATAACAAGCAACACTTCAGACAGGCCGCCATCTGAAACCCTCCTCATCCTTAAGAGAGAAACGAAAAAGAAATGTCAACACAGTTTTCAACGGTGATTTTATCAGATATACGGCGGAGCCGGCACAATTCCCATCTGGGCTGCAGCCGACTTGAACATGGATCTTCCGATAACGAACATCCATGCCCACATTTCCTCGTTTAGGGTGTACTTCCACTCAAGTGAAAGATGGGGCCTGCACGGGACAGAGAAGCATCCGCTTGTCCAGAGAATCCTGGGTTCACCAGGAGGAGAACTAGAGACACAGCCATGAGCGGTCGCAAATTCCTGAGCTCCCGGAGCCCTCGTCAATACAGCAAGCAAAAGAGATTTTGCGCACATTTTCTCCTCGTTATGTTTTGGATAACGGATTCGTACCTCTACTCAACGATGAAGCACAACCAGACAGAAGAGGAGAGAAGAGCAAAAATAGAAAAGGAGGTACACAGCGACTTTTATTTCCAAAACGGCACGGAGCATAAGCACCTGGCCGTGGGGACAGCGACCGTTCACGCAACATTAACGGACAATCCTGAAAGAAAGAACAGACCCCCGAATGGCAGAATGGACCGAAAGACCTTTTTGTCCCTTATCCTGCTACTCTCGGGAGACATTCATTTAAACCCAGGCCCGGTCTTGACCAGAACTCAGGCGAGAAGACTTGGTCTGGCAGAGCAAGAAGCGAGGGAGGTTTCCATTGCGACCAACAACAACATCAACAACTCGACCTGTGGCTACATCTACTGTGCGGACGGCAACGCTTCACCAATGACGCCGCAGCAGACGAGCACACGTGAGGCAGAGACGAGAGGAGGTGAACCGAGGGTCGAAACCATGACGACCATCTCGACGCGGGATTTAAACATCTCAACGCCCGATAGCCGGCTAGCCAGCGGAGCTAACAACGTAAACATCCAGGAACGAGTCCTTTGTTGTTCCAGCACGGCGCGGGACCCGACCCCCCCCTCCCCCCTTCTTTGTTGTTCCAGCACAGAGTGGGACACGACCCCCCCCTCCCCCCTTCCCACCCACAACAACAAAGCCCCCCAGCCCCACACAGAGGAACAGATCACAAACGAACAATACTTCGAACCTGCCAACATCAATGAAATAACCAACGCCAATGGACTGAACATTTTTCACATTAACATTAACAGCTTAAAAAACAAATTGGATGAAATCAAACAATTATTCATAAATGGTAAGGCAAACATACTGTGCTTCTCAGAAACTAAGCTTGACGATTCTGTAAAAGATCCAGAGATAGAGATTGAGAACTACTCAATAATCAGGAATGATAGGAACAAACATGGAGGTGGTGTCTGTATGTACATACACAAGGACACCAAATTCATCAACAGAAATGACCTGAATCATAAATCAATTGAAACTGTATGGGTGGAAATCCTATTCGAAAGGGCGAAATCCCTACTGGTTGGCACAGTCTACAGGCCGCCAGATCATAGTGGCTTTTATGATACACTGGATGGGTGTTTAGCTGGAGTTGAGGATGTAGACAAAATTCTTATTGGAGACTGGAACACGGATATGCAACGAAAAGATGCACCCGTCTTCAAGTCATTCAGTAGGTTTTGTGATCTGCACGGCCTCAGTCAGCTAATCACCCAACCCACATGTGTATGTGAATCAACTCAGACTACCATTGACCTCATTCTGACCTCCGACAAGTCCAAGATCTCCAATAAAGGGGTTATAGCATGCGGGTTAAGTGATCATTATATGATATTCTGTACCCGCAAAAAACTAAAACAAAAGGCTGGCTGCCACAAAACAGTCACATCTAGAGACCTCAAAACCTACTCTAGCGAGGCCTTCAACCTTGAACTGGAGAGTCTGGACTGGTCAGATGAACTCAATGGTACACTGGCTGAAGAAACATGGCTTGGTTTCAAAACCAAATTCTCAACAATACTAAACGACATGGCCCCCCTAAGAACCACCAGGGTAAAAAATCGCGCGGAGCCGTGGATGCACTCCGAAATACTGGCCGCTATGAAAACCAGAGACAAAAAATGCTCTGAGTTTCGTAAAAGTCAGTAAAAAGCTTACTAAAAGCACGAGCAGTGAACTCCAAGCCCACGTGACTGAACTCAAACTAGAAAGAAACAGACTAAGAAACGACGTAAACTCCATGATCAAAACTGCAAAAAAGAATTTCATCAATGACAAAACTGAGGAAAACAAAAACAAACCACGTGAACTTTGGAAATTACTCAATAATCAACTAGGATGCAGTAAAAAACTTAAAACCAGATTCTCAAACATAAACATAAAAACGGACAACACGCTCATCACAGACAAGCTGGATGTAGCCAATTACTTAAACATTTTCTTCACAAACATAGCCACAACACTGGTAAACAAACTACCCTCCCACTCAGGGCTTTATGGGGTAGAACACATAGTAGCTTACTACAAAAACCTAGGGGTCCGCAAGGACGACTTCAAGCTGGAAATGGTAACAACAGATGAGGTACTCAACAAACTGAGCGCCCTCCAACCTAACAAGGCCACTGGCCATGACAACATCCCCTCCAAATTCCTCAGAGACTCAGCAGCCGCCATCACCCCAATCATCACACACATAATAAACCTCTCCATAAAACAGGGACACGTCCCCAAGGACTTCAAAATTGCGAGGATGACCCCTCTGCACAAAAAGGGCAGCAAATTAGACCCAGGCAACTACCGCCCTGTTTCTATTCTCACCTCCATCTCGAAAGTCATGGAAAAAATTGTCTACGAACAGGTCGAAAAGTACCTAGCGGAAAAAAATCTAATCTACGAATTCCAATCTGGCTTCAGAACATCCCACTCCACTGACACATGCCTTCTCTATTTGAATGACCACATCAAACAAGAGGTGGACGCAGGCAAATACTGCGGCATGGTCATGCTGGACCTACAAAAGGCCTTTGACACGGTCAATCACTCCAGTCTGATTGACAAGCTAAAAGCAATTGGTTTTGATAGTCTATCAGTGAGCTGGATGCAATCCTACCTTGAGGGGAGGGAACAGATGGTGGAGGTAAACGGTACCCTATCCCCCCCCCTCACAGTGAGCTGTGGTGTTCCACAAGGAAGCATACTAGGACCGCTACTGTTCCTAATTTATGCAAATGACATGTCGTCAGCTTGAGACTGCAACTTGTTCCTGTTTGCGGACGACTCAGCCCTGCTGGTCTCTGACAAGAACAAGTTACAGGTTGAAAAAACCCTCAGCTCGGAACTAGGCAGAATCTGCATATGGCTCGCTGATAACAAACTATCATTACACATGGGCAAAACAGAGTCCATTCTCTTCGGTTCAAATAACAAACTCAGCAAGACCGACGGCTTCTCAGTTACAGTGGGTGACAATATTGTAACAAGGAAAGATGAAATTACCTACCTGGGTTCCATCCTAGAGGCTAATCTCTCCTGTGACAAAATGGCATCCAATGTAATAAAAAAAGTCAACCAACGAACTCGTTTCTTGTACCGGATCTCCTCTCTGGTAAACAAGAATACCCTGAAGACTCTGGCAGGAGCACTCATTCAGGGGTACTACGACTATGCTTGCACCTCATGGTACCAAAGCACCTCAAAGGCGCTAAAAACAAAATTACAAACATCTCAAAACAAACTGGTCAGACTACTGCTTGACCTTACTCCTAGAACCCACCTCACCCCTGCCCACTTTGACAACCTAGGATGGCTTAGAGTAGACGACAGAGTACAGCAACTTGCAATGGGCCTGGTCTACAAGATACACTACACGACCAAGGTACCCATGTACATGTCAAAATACTTCCCAAAGGTCAGTGAATACCACGATCACAACACCAGAGGGAGCTCCACAAATCATGTTAAACCCAGATTCGGCTCAAATAAGGGACTAAACACGTTTCGCAATTATGCCACATCAATGTGGAACGCCCTACCCAAAGCTGTAAAGGAATGTGGATCACTACCCACTTTCAAAACCTCTCTCAAGGGACACCTACGGGAGACTGCAATTCAACACTGGCCCCTGTAAATATCCTAACCCAACCCCCTCCAATGTACAGTCATTTACCTAGTATGGTTTTGTCAATAGTCCAATGTACAATTTTGTTTGTTTGTACAGTGTCTCCCCCCCCCCCTCAATGTACAGTTTTGCTTGTTTATACAGTGTGCCCCCCCCCCCCCAACCACCTCCAATGTAAATGACCCAGTATGGTTGTCAATATCCCAACGTACCCAACCCCCCCCACCCAACCTCCTCCAATGTACAGTTTCTACGTCAAATGTATATACTCCCTTTTCTTGACTCCTTCTGTATCACAAACAGTACTGTATTTGCAAATCTGGTATGTCATAAATGTATAGATGTAGCAGTACTGACTATCTGTATGTCATGTATGTCCTGATGAATTGAAAATGGGGGACCCTGATGTAAACAAGACGAAAGTCTTTCTCTGGTCTGCATCCCCTTAACAATTGTGTGTATTGAGCTGTATTGTATTGTACCCATTCTGCAATCTGTTAATAAAGTTTTCAATCAATCAATCAAACCAGGTCCTGGTCGCGGCCCACTAGTTGACCATCATGGGCTTCAGACCAAGATCCTCCGCCGTCGCCTAAGAGGCCTAACAGAGGACCCTAATCTGGGGCCGGCTTTCGTAAAAATGGTCAGCTAGCCCCCATAGCACTAACAGACAACTGGCGCTCGCAAGCAAAACATTACTCACCCAGGCTCGAAAACAACCAGTCCCTCACAACAGACGGTGCCTTCCACAGTCCAGCTGTATAACCGGAGGTTCAATTACCTATCCAGCCGCAGCAAGGAGGACTGCCGGTGGGGAGTATATCAGCGACGCGAGCCACTAATACGAAAAAACCGGTGGAGATTTAGAATGATCATCATCTTCCAGACACTCCAGTGACGAAGACAATATCGCCGTATTTTCTCGAAAATAGTGAGAGAAAATAAAGATATAATGTCAACGTATCTCCTTGTTCTTCTGTTTTCCTTTCTCGCCAAGTGATTGGTATACAGGCACTATATTGTGGATGAAATTTGTTGGGAAGGAGATGAGTGTGTGGCCCCACCCCTGCTTATGTAGGCAGCAGATGGGGGTGTGGTCAGACGGATGTTGGTATGTAAAGGTACATTTTGAAATGTATTCAGTGCATATCCACTGAAGCGAGATATATGCAACTGATGCTGAGCGGCAGCCATAATGAAATAGAACCATGGTTAACACCTGGTCGCTGGTTAATACCTGGTCTCTGGTTAACACCTGGTCTCTGGTTAACACCTGGTCTCTGGTTAATACCTGGTCTCTGGTTAATACCTGGTCTCTGGTTAATACCTGGTCCCTGGTTAATACCTGGGCCCTCATTCATCAACGTGTTCTACGCACAGATCTGTGCTTACCCTGTGCGTACGATCATTTCTAAGCAAAGAGTGGGATTCATCAATTTCGATTTGAACTTGACTCCGTGCTTACATCTACGCACAGGTCAGACCAGGGCCCTCATTCATCAATGTGTGCGTAGAACATGTTCTATTTCCACACGTAAGCACGGAATGTAGAACTAGTGTACGCACAGGGAAGTCGGGATTCATCACACGTGCGTACGCAGGCTCTACGCACACCTGTCATGATGAATCCCACCTTGGCTCTGCGCCGCGGCTCGTGCACGCTTTCACGTATTTGCATACCAGAAACGCCCCGATTAACCATATACGGTAATGGAATACACCCATGAAATGTGGAAAAATGGACTAAGCCGAGGGAAGCGTGTCATGAGACAGGCTGACAGACGTGTACACTTACGGTGATGTCGGATATGATATCTATTAACCATTGCTGCCTGGGCAGCGCAAACACTAATAAATACCTCGCTGGAATATGACTGCCTTTTCCCGTGTTGTTTGATTAATACCCAGGGATTAAAGTTCTCCTCAATTTTATTCCAAATCGCGATGGATCTCCCGTCAATTTTCTACCTGCTGCATATGATTTCTAGAGGCATACTACAATCTATTTTGATGTCAGTATTGGGTAGCAATGAATCTCACTGCATGTATGATGTAGCCTGCCTTTCAATACATGAACTTGAATTCCATCATGTTTGTGTGCGGGACTCACAAGGCTGTTGTCACAATGGGTGGTACCGGTACGGTACAGACAGTAATAATAACAGTCCACACAATATCACGATCCATGCCATAGCCTATGTTCTATTAGGACATGATCTGTGACGACAAATGTTCTGATATCATACTCTGACAGCATGCCTATGATCAACAAAAACGCGAACTTGAATCCCATCATATACATAGTCTGTCCACTATCTGGTGTCATTGCAATGCGTTTTCTATTCTTTCTTATACAGTAAAAAGGGGGAAGAACACTATATTCATATGACTTGTATTCTGCTTACAGCTTCGAAATTCCACTTGTTTCGTTTAACGTAAAGCCTTTTAAATATAATCAAAACGTTCCCGTGTTTCTGCGGTCTGCGCAAAATAATAACGAGTTGAGCTTTATGATTTATGATGAATTGAAAATGGGGGACCCTGATGTAAACAATACGAAAGTCTTTCTCTGGTCTGCATCCCCAATTAACAATTGTATGTACTGAGCTGTACTGTACTGTACCCATTCTGCAATCTAGTGTTAATAAACTTTTCAATCAATCAATCAATCAATCAAGCTACGCGGAGCGCAGTCAGTCAGTAGCCTACACCCCGTATATTCCGATAACGCTATATAAACCATGCTGCATTCATTCTGAGAGAAAGATCTATTATTCCAAATGCTATTTATAGGGTTTTGACCATAATTACACTACTGTTGCTATTTTACAATGAACTATAATGAACTACGGTTCGTACAGAACATGCCAGTGTTATTATGCACAGAAGCTCATTTCCTTGTTGTAATAATATATTCTACCACTGGGCGCCAGGTACGCCTGGTCTGACCTGTGCGTAGATGTAAGCACGGAGTCAAGTTCAAATCGAAATTGATGAATCCCACTCTTTGCTTAGAAATGATCGTACGCACAGGGTAAGCACAGATCTGTGCGTAGAACACGTTGATGAATGAGGGCCCAGGCGTACCTGGCGCCCAGTGGTAGAATATATTATTACAACAAGGAAATGAGCTTCTGTGCATAATAACACTGGCATGTTCTGTACGAACCGTAGTTCATTATAGTTCATTGTAAAATAGCAACAGTAGTGTAATTATGGTCAAAACCCTATAAATAGCATTTGGAATAATAGATCTTTCTCTCAGAATGAATGCAGCATGGTTTATATAGCGTTATCGGCAGTGGTGCAGTGCTGGTATAACTCGGTATAACGGCGTTATACCTCGGTCACTGAGGCTGAAGTACGCGCAATCGCTTTTTACATGGCATTATCCAACCGGACTCCCGGAGAAGCATGCAGCTGCAGAGCCGCAGAGCCAGCGGCGCTCTCTGGGCCGCGCGCTGACGGCCGCGCTGTGAGGCAATAGTATCCAGCTGCAGGACGAGAGCAGCCAAAAAAAACTGTGTATGCGCGCGTGGAGCGTTTGACCTACTGTCAATTTGCCACTGCACCACTGGTTATCGGAATATACGGGGTGTAGGCTACTGACTGACTGCGCTCCGCGTAGCTTGATTGATTGATTGATTGAAAAGTTTATTAACAGATTGCAGAATGGGTACAGTACAGTACAGCTCAGTACATACAATTGTTAATTGGGGATGCAGACCAACTTTCGTCTTGTTTACATCAGGGTCCCCAATTTTCAATTCATCATAAACAGTGGTGCGTTGTTAATATGGACTGAGCCGGCACGCAGGATAATGCCGCCGCACGCGCGGCGCCGCGCGCATGCGCATATGTTCCCTCGCGCACATGTATAATAATACACTTTGTTTGTATAGCCTTTCATACTGAAACTGCAGCTCAAAGTGCTTCACAACAGAAGAAAGACAGGCATAAAATGAGCACATAAAGTGCAGACATATAAAATCAGTTTTTCACATTAGGATCTAACATCCCAACAGGCAACCTTGTTTATGGTTTGATTCAGTTTTAATATAAATAATAAAAATAAAGAGAAGATTAATTAATTATCTACTCAGTCCCAAAGTTTGTGATGTAAATATGGAATGTCCCAAGTTGCTGCTGTTTACAGAGTGTATTGTTGTCCAAAGGTGAATGATGGTGAATGAAGGGTTAAATCAAAACAGTTGTCAATTCCAAACGGTGAGACACGTAAGAAAATGTATCCTCATACATCATTCACCTTTGGACAACAATACACTCTGTAAACAGCAGCAACTTGGGACATTCCATATTTACATCACAAAGAGTCCAGACGTGGTTGAAGACACCGGCCTAGCGGCTATTGTTATGATAATGCGAGGTAGCGCCGTGAGGCAGGTAAACAGACGAGCCGAGTCGAGCGCAGCGCGTTCTTGAGTGCACGCGCATGCGCGCACAACCATGCATGTGCGTGCACGCGCTTCTGCTCAAATCTTTAATACTCAGTGAGCTTGCACACCGTGCTACCCCGTCCCATGAACAACGCATGCCTGATCATAAATCATAAAGCTCAACTCGTTATTATTTTGCGCAGACCGCAGAAACACGGGAACGTTTTGATTATATTTAAAAGGCTTTACGTTAAACGAAACAAGTGGAATTTCGAAGCTGTAAGCAGAATACAAGTCATATGAATATAGTGTTCTTCCCCCTTTTTACTGTATAAGAAAGAATAGAAAACGCATTGCAATGACACCAGATAGTGGACAGACTATGTACAGTATATGATGGGATTCAAGTTCGCGTTTCTGTTGATCATAGGCATGCTGTCAGAGTATGATATCTTCAAACATTCTAGAACATTTGTCGTCACAGATCATGTCCTAATAGAACATAGGCTATGGCATGGATCGTGATATTGTGTGGACTGTAATTATTACTGTACCGGTACCACCCATTGTGACAACAGCCTTGTGAGTCCCGCACACAAACATGATGGAATTCAAGTTCATGTATTGAAAGGCAGGCTACATCATACATGCAGTGAGATTCATTGTTCTTGTATATGCTCTCTATTATTGTTTATATAGGCTACCCAATACTGACATCAAAATAGATTGTAGTATGCCTCTAGGAATCATATGCAGCAGGTAGAAAATTGACGGGAGATCCATCGCGATTTGGAATAAAATTGAGGAGAACTTTAATCCCTGGGTATTAATCAAACAACACGGGAAAAGGCAGTCATATTCCAGCACGGTATTTATTAGTGTTTGCGCTGCCCAGGCAGCAATGGTTAATAGATATCATATCCGACATCACCGTAAGTGTACACGTCTGTCAGCCTGTCTCATGACACGCTTCCCTCGGCTTAGTCCATTTTTCCACATTTCATGGGTGTATTCCATTACCGTATATGGTTAATCGGGGCGTTTCTGGTATGCAAATACGTGAAAGTGTGCACGAGCCTCGGCGCAGAGCCAAGGTGGGATTCATCATGACAGGTGTGCGTAGAGCCTGCGTACGCACGTGTGATGAATCCCGACTTCCCTGTGCGTACACTAGTTGTACATTCCGTGCTTACGTGTGGAAATAGAACATGTTCTACGCACACATTGATGAATGAGGGCCCTGGTCTCTGGTTAATACCTGGGCCCTCATTCATCAACGTGTTCTACGCACAGATCTGTGCTTACCCTGTGCGTACGATCATTTCTAAGCAAAGAGTGGGATTCATCAATTTCGATTTGAGCTTGACTCCGTGCTTACATCTACGCACAGGTCAGACCAGGCGTACCTGGCGCCCAGTGGTAGAATATATTATTACAACAAGGAAATGAGCTTCTGTGCATAATAACACTGGCATGTTCTGTACGAACCGTAGTTCATTATAGTTCATTGTAAAATAGCAACAGTAGTGTAATTATGGTCAAAACCCTATAAATAGCATTTGGAATAATAGATCTTTCTCTCAGAATGAATGCAGCATGGTTTATATAGCGTTATCGGAATATACGGGGTGTAGGCTACTGACTGACTGCGCTCCGCGTAGCTTGATTGATTGATTGATTGAAAAGTTTATTAACAGATTGCAGAATGGGTACAGTACAGTACAGCTCAGTACATACAATTGTTAATTGGGGATGCAGACCAACTTTCGTCTTGTTTACATCAGGGTCCCCCATTTTCAATTCATCATAAATCATAAAGCTCAACTCGTTATTATTTTGCGCAGACCGCAGAAACACGGGAACGTTTTGATTATATTTAAAAGGCTTTACGTTAAACGAAACAAGTGGAATTTCGAAGCTGTAAGCAGAATACAAGTCATATGAATATAGTGTTCTTCCCCCTTTTTACTGTATAAGAAAGAATAGAAAACGCATTGCAATGACACCAGATAGTGGACAGACTATGTATATGATGGGATTCAAGTTCGCGTTTTTGTTGATCATAGGCATGCTGTCAGAGTATGATATCAGAACATTTGTCGTCACAGATCATGTCCTAATAGAACATAGGCTATGGCATGGATCGTGATATTGTGTGGACTGTTATTATTACTGTCTGTACCGGTACCACCCATTGTGACAACAGCCTTGTGAGTCCCGCACACAAACATGATGGAATTCAAGTTCATGTATTGAAAGGCAGGCTACATCATACATGCAGTGAGATTCATTGCTACCCAATACTGACATCAAAATAGATTGTAGTATGCCTCTAGAAATCATATGCAGCAGGTAGAAAATTGACGGGAGATCCATCGCGATTTGGAATAAAATTGAGGAGAACTTTAATCCCTGGGTATTAATCAAACAACACGGGAAAAGGCAGTCATATTCCAGCGCGGTATTTATTAGTGTTTGCGCTGCCCAGGCAGCAATGGTTAATAGATATCATATCCGACATCACCGTAAGTGTACACGTCTGTCAGCCTGTCTCATGACACGCTTCCCTCGGCTTAGTCCATTTTTCCACATTTCATGGGTGTATTCCATTACCGTATATGGTTAATCGGGGCGTTTCTGGTATGCAAATACGTGAAAGCGTGCACGAGCCTCGGCGCAGGGCCAAGGTGGGATTCATCATGACAGGTGTGCGTAGAGCCTGCGTACGCACGTGTGATGAATCCCGACTTCCCTGTGCGTACACTAGTTCTACATTCCGTGCTTACGTGTGGAAATAGAACATGTTCTACGCACACATTGATGAATGAGGGCCCAGGTCTCTGGTTAACACCTGGTCTCTGGTTAATACCTGGGCCCTCATTCATCAATGTGGACGTAGAATATGTTCTATTTCCACACGTAAGCACGGAATGTAGAACTAGTGTACGCACAGGGAAGTCGGGATTCATCACACGGTGCGTACGCAGGCTCTACGCTCCTCCGTAGAACTTTGTTCTACCGTCAATGCTCGTGCATGATTATCCATATATGGTCATGAAAGTGAGGAAACACCCCCCATGGGATGTGAAATAATGGACTGACCCGAGCGGAACCCTGAGAAAATCCACGGAGAATTCACTGCTGTCGAACCAAGAAGACACTATCGCGTATTATGGGATAAATAAAAGGCGGATTTGTAAACGGTGATGTCAGATATCAACGGCTCCCTAAGACCATTGCTGCAATTCTGCCTGGACAGCTCAAAATACTAATAAAGACCGTTCGTTGACCACTGTTTGGCGTTGGTTGTGTGTCATTATAACCGTGCTGTAATATGAATGCCTTTATTAGTTGTGTTCGATTGGCTATATGATCATTAGAGGCATCTATTTTGTTGTCGGCTAATAAAGACCGCGCTGGAATATGACTGCCTTTTCCCGTGTTGTTTGATTAATACCCAGGGATTAAAGTTCTCCTCAATTTGATTCCAAATCGCGATGGATCTCCCGTCAATTTTCTACCTGCTGCATATGATTTCTAGAGGCATACTACAATCCATTTTGATGTCAGTATTGGGTAGCCTACATAAACAATAATACGAGAGCTATACAAGAACAATGAATCTTACTGCCATGTATGTAGCAGATACGCCATGTGTAGCCTGCCTATATGTGATCAATACAAACATGAACTTGAATTCCATCATGTCTGTGTGCGGGTCACTGCGGGAACTCACAAGGCTGTTGTCACAATGTAAATAAGAACGTGCACTGAAAAGTTACAGTATGTAGTTGGTTGATCATTTGTATGACAGTCAGTAAACCCTTGCAAAAAGTATCCGTTTTATTTAATGAATTGAAAACATTCAGCATCGCCTTCCTCCCGGCATCCAGCAATAACATGTATCAGGCAAATGCGCATCGCAACATTGACTGAGTGGAATCCCTTTCTATTCACATAACTGCATTTGTGATGGAGCTTTGACAGCTACAGTAACAGTCTATTGGTCGATCCATCTCCAATATCACGATGGACCGTGCCGCGGTGGCAAAGACCCGAGGGTGGAGAGGATCTTGAATGAATTCCATCATCATATATGTTGTGTGTCTGTCCACTATGTTTGTTACTTTGTTATTCCCCCCCCCCCTATCTATGTAAAGCGACCTTGGGTCTCTTGAAAGGCGCTATATAAAATGAAGCTATTATTATTATTGTTATTATTATTATTATCATCACATCTGTGCGGGAGCTCACAAATAGACTGTTAGTCTCAGTGAAGTTTCAACGGAGGTCATCTATTCTAACCAACAAATTGAAGTAGAAAGCATTTCGTGACCAATCTTATTTGGAAACATGACACACAAAATAATTTGCTTTTTATTTGAAACAATATCTAATCGCGTTTGGAGGTTGGTGTTTTGCGTCTGCCCCCCCGTGCCAAACAAGCAGGCCAACCTCTTGTTCGCGTGTGAGCCCGTTATAATTACACTACTGTCGCTATTTTACAATGAACTATAATGAATTACGGGTCATACACAAGTTGAACACTAATGCACGGAAGCTTATTTCCGCCTTGAAACTAATGCAGGACTGAGGAGTGCTTATGCGTAGTAACGATATTCTACCACTGGGCGACAGGTACGCCTGGTCTGACCTGTGCGTAGATGTAAGCACGGAGTCAAGTTCAAATCGAAATTGATGAATCCCACTCTTTGCTTAGAAATGATCGTACGCACAGATCTGTGCGTAGAACACGTTGATGAATGAGGGCCCTGGTCTCTGGTTAATACCTGGGCCCTCATTCATCAACGTGTTCTACGCACAGATCTGTGCTTACCCTGTGCGTACGATCATTTCTAAGCAAAGAGTGGGATTCATCAATTTCGATTTGAACTTGACTCCGTGCTTACATCTACGCACAGGTCAGACCAGGCGTACCTGGCGCCCAGTGGTAGAATATATTATTACAACAAGGAAATGAGCTTCTGTGCATAATAACACTGGCATGTTCTGTACGAACCGTAGTTCATTATAGTTCATTGTAAAATAGCAACAGTAGTGTAATTATGGTCAAAACCCTATAAATAGCATTTGGAATAATAGATCTTTCTCTCAGAATGAATGCAGCATGGTTTATATAGCGTTATCGGAATATACGGGGTGTAGGCTACTGACTGACTGCGCTCCGCGTAGCTTGATTGATTGATTGATTGATTGAAAAGTTTATTAACAGATTGCAGAATGGGTACAGTACAGTACAGCTCAGTACATACAATTGTTAATTGGGGATGCAGACCAACTTTCGTCTTGTTTACATCAGGGTCCCCAATTTTCAATTCATCATAAATCATAAAGCTCAACTCGTTATTATTTTGCGCAGACCGCAGAAACACGGGAACGTTTTGATTATATTTAAAAGGCTTTACGTTAAACGAAACAAGTGGAATTTCGAAGCTGTAAGCAGAATACAAGTCATATGAATATAGTGTTCTTCCCCCTTTTTACTGTATAAGAAAGAATAGAAAACGCATTGCAATGACACCAGATAGTGGACAGACTATGTACAGTATATGATGGGATTCAAGTTCGCGTTTCTGTTGATCATAGGCATGCTGTCAGAGTATGATATCTTCAAACATTCTAGAACATTTGTCGTCACAGATCATGTCCTAATAGAACATAGGCTATGGCATGGATCGTGATATTGTGTGGACTGTAAATTACTGTACCGGTACCACCCATTGTGACAACAGCCTTGTGAGTCCCGCACACAAACATGATGGAATTCAAGTTCATGTATTGAAAGGCAGACTACATCATACATGCAGTGAGATTCATTGTTCTTGTATATGCTCTCTATTATTGTTTATATAGGCTACCCAATACTGACATCAAAATAGATTGTAGTATGCCTCTAGGAATCATATGCAGCAGGTAGAAAATTGACGGGAGATCCATCGCGATTTGGAATAAAATTGAGGAGAACTTTAATCCCTGGGTATTAATCAAACAACACGGGAAAAGGCAGTCATATTCCAGCGCGGTATTTATTAGTGTTTGCGCTGCCCAGGCAGCAATGGTTAATAGATATCATATCCGACATCACCGTAAGTGTACACGTCTGTCAGCCTGTCTCATGACACGCTTCCCTCGGCTTAGTCCATTTTTCCACATTTCATGGGTGTATTCCATTACCGTATATGGTTAATCGGGGCGTTTCTGGTATGCAAATACGTGAAAGTGTGCACGAGCCTCGGCGCAGAGCCAAGGTGGGATTCATCATGACAGGTGTGCGTAGAGCCTGCGTACGCACGTGTGATGAATCCCGACTTCCCTGTGCGTACACTAGTTCTACATTCCGTGCTTACGTGTGGAAATAGAACATGTTCTACGCACAAATTGATGAATGAGGGCCCTGGGCCCTGGGCCCTCATTCATCAATGCGCACAGACCGCCGAAACACGGGAACGTTTTGATTATATTTAAAAGGCTTTACGTTAAACGAAACAAGTGGAATTTCGAAGCTGTAAGCAGAATAAGTCATATGAATATAGTGTTCTTCCCCCTTTTTACTGTATAAGAAAGAATAGAAAACGCATTGCAATGACACCATGCAGATAGTGGACAGACTATATGATGGGATTCAAGTTCGCGTTTTTGTTGCTCATAGGCATGCTGTCAGAGTATGATATCTTAATCAAACATTCTAGAACATTTGTCGTCACAGATCATGTCCTAATAGAACATAGGCTATGGCATGGATCGTGATATTGTGTGGACTGTTATTATTACTGTACACCGGTACCACCCATTGTGACAACAGCCTTGTGAGTCCCGCACACAAACATGATGGAATTCAAGTTCATGTATTGAAAGGCAGGCTACATCATACATGCAGTGAGATTCATTGTTCTTGTATATGCTCTCGTATTATATTGTTTATATAGGCTACCCAATACTGACATCAAAATAGATTGTAGTATGCCTCTAGAAATCATATGCAGCAGGTAGAAAATTGACGGGAGATCCATCGCGATTTGGAATAAAATTGAGGAGAACTTTAATCCCTGGGTATTTAATCAAACAACACGGGAAAAGGCAGTCATATTCCAGCGCGGTCTTTATTAGCCGACAACAAAATAGATGCCTCTAAAAATCATATAGCCAATCGAACACAACTAATAAAGGCATTCATATTACAGCACGGTTATAATGACACACAACCAACGCCAAACAGTGGTCAACGAACGGTCTTTATTAGTATTTTGAGCTGTCCAGGCAGAATTGCAGCAATGGTCTTAGGGAGCCGTTGATATCTGACATCACCGTTTAGGCCGAGTCCGCCTTTTATTTATCCCATAATACGCGATAGTGTCTTCTTGGTTCGACAGCAGTGAACAATCTTCGTGGAGTTTCTCAGAGTCACGCTCGGGTCAGTCCATTATTTCACATCCCATGGGGGGTGTTTCCTCATTTTCATGACCATATATGGATAATCATGCACGAGCATTGACGGTAGAACAAAGTGGTATTCATCAACACGGAGGAACATAGAGCCTGCGTACGCACCGTGTGATGAATCCCGACTTCCCTGTGCGTACACTAGTTCTACATTCCGTGCTTACGTGTGGAAATAGAAATGTTCTACGCACACTATTGATGAATGAGGGCCCTGGTCTCTGGTTAAGTTCAAGTTCAAGTTAAAGTTTCTTTATTAGTTGTCATACAGAAGTACAGAATACTTTTATACAAAATGCTTCTTTCTGTTACGCTCCAGAGACTGTGCTAGACAAAAATAGATAAGTATAAAATAAAATAAGTATAGCAAGTAAAAAATAGAAGTCCCATACGTGGACACAAGTGTTCAGTATGTACATATGTACAATGTTCAATGCAGAGTAGAAGTAACTGAGTTACCATACAATATACTATACAATATACTAATATACAATATACTATATAGTGCAAAGCAGAAATGGGATGAGGTACAATTTAGGTACAATTTACAGTAAGGTGTAATGAGGTATGTGTTGTAGTGCAAATTCTTTACCAATAAATATAAAGTGTGTTTAGGTGTTCTAAAGTGTGTAAAGTGGGTGCTGCAGTGAGTTGTTTGTTTAAGTGAGTGTGTGCGTGTGGATGTGTGTGCTGTGAGTGCATTTGATGGTTGTTACATAGTGTTATTGTTCGTTGAGCATCCTGATGGCCTGGGGATAGAAGCTTCTTCTGAGTCTTTCTGTGCTTGCCATGAGACTCCGGTATCGCTTGCCTGACCGCAGCAGTTCAAAGAGGCAGTTGTTTGGGTGGCTGGAGTCTTTGATAATTCTCTTAGCCTTACCCATGCACTGCTTGTTGTAAATGTTCTGGAGAGTGGGAAGCCCCCCTCCAATTGTGCGTTCGGCTGAACGGGCCACTCTCTGTAGTCTGCTACGGTCTTGTGCGGTGCTATTCCCAAACCAGGAGGTGATATTGCCAGCCAGGATGCTCTCTATTGTGCATGAGTAGAAGTTCTTAAGGATCTTCTGACTGACTTGGAACTTCCTTAGGCGCCTGAGGAAGTAGAGGCGTTGCCGTGCCTTCTTCACAACACTGTCAATGTGTGTGGTCCATGTCAAGTCCTCGGATATGTGGACTTCGAGGTACTTGAAACTGTTCACTCTCTCAACCGGTGCCCCGTCGATGCTGAGGGGGCTGTAGTCCCTGACCCCGACCTCCTGAAGTCCACAATCATCTCTTTTGTTTTGCTGACGTTCAGGGAGAGGCAGTTCTCCTGACACCACTGCAACAGATTCTCTACCTCTTCCAGGTAGGCCCTCTCGTTGTTGGCAGAGATCAGGCCCACCACTACTGTGTCATCAGCAAATTTGATGATTGTGTTGTTGTTCCGCTGTGCCACACAGTCATGTGTGTACAGGGAGTAGAGGAGGGGACTCAGAACACAGCCCTGGGGGGCCCCTATGTTGAGCGTGATGGATGAGCAGGTGCAGTTGCCTGCTCTTACCACCTGGGGTCTACCCATCAGGAAGTCCAAGACCCACTGGCAGAGGTCATAGTTCAAGCCCAGGTCCCTGAGCTTGGCTACGAGTTTGGAGGGGACTATGGTATTGAATGCTGAGCTGTAGTCGATGAACAGCATTCTCACATAGTTCCCCTGCCTCTTGTCCAGGTGTGATGCTGCTGTGTGCAGCACATGGGCTATGGCGTCCTCCGTGGACCTGTTGGGGCGATATGCAAATTGCAGGGGGTCCAGGTTGATGGGGAGGGAGGAACAGATGTAGCCCTTCACTAGCTTCTCAAAGCACTTCATGGCTATGGAGGTGAGAGCTACAGGGCGGTAGTCGTTGAGGCAAGCGGGCGTAGATTTTTTGGGTACAGGGATAATGGTGGACTTCTTCAGACAGGTGGGGATGACAGCCTGTTCTAAGGACAGGTTAAATATCAGTGAATACCGGGGCCAGTTGGTCGGCACAGACTTTTAGGACGCGGCCGGGGATGCCGTCCGGTCCTGCTGCCTTCCTGATATTCACTTTCTTAAAGGTCCTCCTCACCTCATGTTCTGTTATCCTGAACACTGAATCTCCATCAGCAGCGCCCCCCCCTCCATTGCAGTGGTTTGTAGGCTGGTGTTGTTATTCACAGCCTCAAACCTCGCATAGAAGGTATTGAGATCATTTGCTAAGGAGATGTTGTTGTGGCTGAGTAGTTGTTAACACAGCAGGAGACGATATTTCCAATTTCAACAGGCAATTTATTTAATGAAAGAAAGTTTAACAGCAGAGCTATGGATCAGCAGACGGTCACCACAGTTGAAGAAAAAACACTCTGACTTCTCAATCCCTCTGCTTGTCCCATAAATCCCTTCTCAGCCCTGCCCCCCCATGACAGATATGATGACGTTACATATTATATCAGATATGACATGACGTACATTAAAATGACACATAGATTTAACATCGAAGAGAGATGCGATTGAGTGAGATGTGTGTGTGTATATGTATGTGTGTGAAAGAGAGAGTCAAGATTAGTGAGATGTGTGTGTGCATATGTGTGTGTATGAAAGAGAGAGTCAAGATTAGTGAGATGTGTGTGTGTATATGTGTGTGTATGAAAGAGAGAAAAGATTAGTGAGATGTGTGTGTGTATATGTGTGTGTATGAAAGAGAGAAAAGATTAGTGAGATGTGTGTGTGTATATGTGTGTGTATGAAAGAGAGAAAAGATTAGTGAGATGTGTGTGTGTATATGTGTGTGTATGAAAGAGAGAAAAGGACAAGATATGATGTATAAGATTAAAGCACACGATATGATGTACAAGATTAAAAGCACACGACGTGATGTACTGAAATGTCTATCTGCCTATCTCCAAGTTGTTTTAAGAACATCAGCCAGACCGTCTTTCAGTACTGCTTAGTTGACCCATATTAAACTAGTTCACTTCATATACACATTTTCCCCAACATTCCCCCATTTGGGGCTATCCCTAGTCCCACCCAAATCATATAACCAAGAAAATGTGAACGTCTAACTAAACGAGACGCTTTGACCCTTTTAACCTCCTTCCAGTTAAGAGTACCCTCCTCCCGTTCGGATGCACTCCTTCCCCTACTTAGATGCACCTCTCCCCGTAAGGTTTAGGCAGTCCGCTACGACGCAACAACCAGCTCCTTTCTTAGGACTGCCTTGTCCGACGTCGGCCCCTCTCCCCCAACAGAGATGCAGGTCTCCACTTCCGGCGGTAAGGTCTCCTCTCATGAACGGAAGCAGTCCCCTTATTTTACCTTCAGGTGCAGTTTAAGGCTGGGTCCCTTTCCAACCTTAGGAGAGACAATCCAGATTCCTCTGAATTGACACCCCTTACCCTTCTGCTTCCCAGTGGTTCTTTTCAAACCTGCTGATCACAGAAGCACAACTCGCCTACTAACCCTGTATCGGTTAGTAAGGTTACTGTGGCCTGACTGTACATTGAGCCAGGTGCATTCATGCCACTGTTGTCCAGTCACTCACGGTCCCACATCCCGCGTGTCTGTGACTATAAACAGGGTCATAACGCTCTCCCAACCGGCTGGCGACCCAGTCGATAGCGACCTCATAGTCCGTCATCAAGTCAGGACCCCAAGCGGCTGACTGTCCGTAGTACCTATCAGCCACTCAGTTTAGAAACCGACGGTCTTGTCCCCACCCCGCTTGCTCCGGGCATGGAAATATTGACCGTTTTCGCCAGCCTTGCCTGTTCACGGCAGGAGCTGTGCCCCCTACGGTGCACCGCCCTGCTCCTAGGTGTGGACTGTCGCCCACGTACCACCCAGTGCCCACACCAACTTACGTGCGACGTTTCCTGGGCCGACTAGACGGTACCACAGTGGTATGTTATTTCATACCTCGTTACGCACGAGGGCCTTCAGTCACTCCCCAGCACTATATTATGTGTTTAACGTGCGCCCAGACTCTTGCGAGCCCACTGCCGCCTGTTATGGTCTAGAGGTTCGGGGTGCCTACCCCCTCCCTAAACCATATTTACATAATAAAAGTTTAAATGCCTAATCTAAACAAGAAACCTAATACATTTTAAATGTCTAACTAAACAAGAACGCTTACTTCATTCACTGGACCCCTAACGGACCAACAAAGGCTGACTACCGTTCTCACAATAAACACAAAACCGCTCAAAACAAGAGTAATAATAAAACATCAAAAAAACACACCCCAACTTCTAATCCTAACCTGACAGACAAATCCCCCCAACCTCCACCGCTTACCAAATGAGCCACAGTTCTCTCATCAGGGAAAGGAGAAGTTGACCGTCCGAACTAAACATAGAACATCCCTCCCCCAAAAAAAAATGACATTGTCTCTTCCATAACATTGAGTCCTAGTGTCCATCGCTCAGCCCCCCTTCCATGCCCACGCCATAGTCTCCTCACCGTATTGCCAAAAGTCACATTTTGCCAATACAGCAACCACCACGCCACACCTCCAGTCCCCGTAGAAGCATGTCCCCATGCCTGGACGGGAGGCGCTGGTCCCGACCTCACCACGTGTCCCCCCATCTTCGACGGGAGGTGCCCATCTTGCCCACTGCGTTAGCCCCCCCCTTTGTCCCTTCAGTCCCCAGAACCGATCCCCAGAACACTTCTTCTCAATGCTTCCTCAGGCTCAGAACCGACACTCCGTACCATTCCATACCGATGCCTCTTCCCATTCCGGTTTGACCAGGACCATGAGTAAAATAAACAAAAATAATAAAAAATAAACCATCACTCAGACCATCCCCCGTCACTCTTAAAGGAAAGAACCAATACAAAATGTCTTCAAAAAACCTTTACATTTTTTTTAAAAGGAATAAAACAAACAAAACTGAACCAAACAGAAAGAAAATGTCCCTTCCTCACCATACGCCTAGTTAAAGGAATAAAACAAACAAAACTGAACCAAACAGAAAGAAAATGTCCCTACCTCACCATACCCCTAATCCTCTATCCCCTCGTCTCCCTCTAAGGCAGCATAAAGCTGAGGGCATGGCCCGATTTGTGGCTCAATCTCTTTCTGCCCCACCATCAGCATTCGGCTCGTTACGTGTGAAGTTACCAGCCTACCCAAGAGAGGCATACCACAACAGAAAAGGAGAACCAATATCAACCCTGCCACCCCAATGGATATCCCCGTCTGCATCACTATGCTTCCCCACTGTCCCAATCTTTCCAACACCCCACTCCCCCACCATTCTTCATTCCGGCCAGAATTCCCCCTCAACTCCTCCCTCAAATCCTTCAGCTTAGCCATGGCCTCGGAGAACTTTCCCCCTGGCCCCACATTCGTCGGAATGAATGTGCAGCAGTACTGTCCAAACATGGAACAGACTCCACCCTTCTCCGCCATTAACCAGTTCAGAGCCTGTCTATTCTGCCACGCCACCGTACTGGTCGCGTGCATCTGGTCCCCCATTGCATCCAACGCCTCCTCGGTGTAGTTGAGATACCGCTGCTGATTGTAGAACAAATAGTTGATCCACCCGGTGTTCTTATTGACCGATATCCATGGCAGAATAGACTCAAACCCTGCCGCAATCTCATTCTTAGCCATGAACTCGGCTGGAATGCCCCTTGGCTGTCCTATGCTGTCCAGATACACCCTTGGGTCTGCCTTGTAGCTACGCTTCGTTCGAGAGATAGGAGACTCAGAAGGTCCTTCCGTCACTGATAATGGTAGGACCACCATTGGCATGATCGCCTGAACCCGGGCACATCTACCTGACCAATCTAAAGGAAGTGTATTCCTCAACCTCCTACCGCCGCAGAGCCAGTATTGGTCCGCCAGTGCTATATCCTGGACATGAAAAGGGCAAGCTACAGGTCGTGGGTTGGTATCCACTCCCTTTAACACGACCCCGTGTCCACACTTTCCTTCTTTCGTGCAGTTAGTCGTGATGCTCCAAATAGTAGTGCACCGCCCCTCTGCCACCTCCCCTACGTCCCGGGTCCCCTCCTTTTGCAAGCACTCGAAATCCTTGGTCAGCCATAGTTTGACACCTCTGGGTATTGGCAACCCCGTCGCTACCCCCTGCACACGTACATCCAATTTCCTACAACGTTCCCGCATAGTGACATCCTTGAAATCCGTGACGTTTCCTGCCGCCTTAAAACGACTAGAGCCGAGAAACCCCAAACACTCTGCCTCGCACCAAGGGCGACTATTATGGGGCCCCTCCCATGCCTCTGCGTCCCTGTCACACTGAGCCCAACTGAACTTCGTGCCCTTCACCAGCAGCCTATCCGGACGTGCCTTGGAGCAGACATAACAATCCTCTATCTGATTCTGCGCGCTCGTGTACTGGACCCACTTAAACCACTCATTCCCTAAAGCCGCCCTATACATCGGGTCAGCCTCCGGGTCTTCCTCGTCATAGTCATAGTCGCCCCCATCTTGTTCCCCGGAAGGAAGCAAACCCCTCAACCTGGCCCAGAGTGAGCCCACTGAGTCCCTCAACATTCCGGCTGTCCTCTGGAACATATCCTGTCCCCCCACCTCTTCCGACTCAGTGTCCTTGACCTCCCTTTTTCCCCTCACCCCTGTCCCCTGTGCTTGGTTCGGGACAGGCTCAACCCTCCTATCTACCCCCACAACCCGATCCTCGTTAGTATAGTGGTAAGTATCCCCGCCTGTAACGGGGGAATGGTCAAAATCAAAAACATGCCCTTGCGGTCCTCCGGGAAACACCCCTTTTGGTTGTAGTCTTATCTTCTCCCCCCCTTCCTCGATGGAGGGCAGAGGGGGCGCCTGATTCTGAGCCTGGTCATGAAAGCCTGCCGGTACTTGAGCCTGAGCGGGACCCCGTGGGACTCCTACCCACTCAAACCCGTCATCCTCAAGGACGGGTCGACCGTGACGGTTCTCAATGACGTCGTTGCCCCCGGCCGACCGTCCGCACACTGCTGCCAACATCTGCGGGAGCATCAGCAGGCACTGCACCTTCCAGTTGCCGTCTCGGGCCCTCCATGTCGGGTTCTGCATAACTGCGATCGATTGTATCCCCCAAGAGATCGCCGCTGGCCTTTATGCAGTGATTGAAGTGGAACCAGGTCGCTGATCCTTTGACTTGGACTGCCGTTCCAGTCGATCGGATCACCTCGTACGGGCCCTCTCTCCGGGGTGATGACCACTTTCTCTTGTGGACCTTTACGAAGACCAGGTCCCCAGGGATCAGCCTCGGTTTGGTGGCTTCCTTCTCCGCCTCCTTCACCCCCTTTTTCTCCTTTCTCTGCTCCTGTCGAAACACAGCTTCATGTATTTTAGTCACTTGCTGAAGATATTTTTTCAGATCTTGCTCAAAAATATCTAATGCCGGGCCCCTAGCCAGGTGTCTAAATGGCGGTGTTGGCATGCTGCGGCCTGTAAGCATTTCATGCGGTGTTAGCTGTGTTTGGCGGTTTACGCTGCTTCTAATAGCCATCAGAGCAAGTGGCAAAGCATCAATCCAGTTAAGCTTAGTTTGCATACAGATTTTCAACAGTTTGTTTTTAATGACCAGATTGGCCCTTTCCACCTTTCCCTGCGACCCGGGACTATAGACACAGGAAAGGCGCTGTCTTATACCTAATTTCTGCATCAGCCCTTTAACCACCTTGTCGATGAACTCGCGGCCATTATCGCTTTGTAATATCGTGGGAATTCCAAATCTCGGAACGACCTCGCGACACAGGAACTTGATCACTGTGTCCGCGTTCTTGTGTTTAGATGGAATGGCCTCAATCCAGCGACTAAAGCAGTCCTCTACTACCAGGAGGTATCGTTTGCCCTGCACTGGCGTTATCATATCCGTGTAGTCCATAATCAGGTGTCTGAATGGTCCCTCAGGGAGGGGTGTGTAAGCCGCCACTGTCGGTACTCCTTTGCGCACATTGCCCTGTAAGCATGTTAAACACCTGGCTAGTGTAACGTCAATTTGTGCCTGAAGCTTTGGGGACCAAAATCCCATTTTCGTGATTCGTTTCAGGGTCTCTGCTCTTCCACAGTGATCAACACCATGAGCCTCAGGTATCACCAAGGACAGAAGATCGATGGAGGCGACTATCAAACCGTTATGACTCCTCCACAGACCATCTGCCCCCCTTACAGCCCCCCTCTCCGTCCACGACTGTTTCTCGGCCTGCGTGGCTGAGTCCTGAAGATCACTCAAATTATCCTCAGTTACCTCAGTCGTCAGTTCGGCCGCAAACATCAGAACAGCCGTGGACGGCACCGCAGCCGCCGCCTTCGCGGCCTCGTCCGCCGCGTTGTTTCCCGTCGTCACAAAGGACAGGTCTTTTCTGTGTGCCTGGCACTTTACGATAGCAATGCTTTTGGGCAACTTTACAGCCTGAATAAGCGCCACAACCTGCTTGTGGTGAAGGATCGGTGAGCCGTCCGATTTCTTAAAGCCTCTTGCCTTCCAAATGGCCGCGAATAGGTGGCATACGCCATGCGCATAAGCAGAGTCTGTAAAGATGTTAACCGTGCGATCTTTAGCTATTATGCATGCTTCTGTTAGTGCTATTAGTTCTGCAAGCTGGGCCGAACATGGTTGCATGCATTGTCCGGCCTTTCTTGTTAGTGTTTCTCCGTTAGGTTTGCACTGTACGACGGCGTATCCTGACCTTAAATTTTCCCCCTCCCGATAGCAGGACCCATCCACAAAAAGCGAGAGTTCTGCTATCGCGAGCGGGTCGACTCCCAAATCAGGACGGAGTTTCACGAAAGCCTGTACCTCCACCTCGCACTCATGCGGTTGACCCTCGCTCGGGAGTGGTACCAGATCCGCCGGGTTACTGCCGTGGCATGTTTTTATCGTAACATCCGAGTACTGCAGGAGCCTCATGTAAGCCTGTTGCCGTTGGCTGGTCAGAACAAATTTGCCTCTTTCAATCAAGTTTGCCAATTTGTGATGTGTCCAAATGCAAATGTCATATCCCATTGTCACGGCCGTTGCTTTCTCATACATCAAATGTGCTGCGGCCAGGGCCTGATAACAAGGTGGCAGACCCTGCTCTACCGGCGAAAGAGCTCTAGAGTAATATGCTATCGGTTGTTTTTTCCCACTCCCCCCCTGTGTTTGAGTCAGGACAGCTGTCGCATGCTGCGCTCTATGTGAGACGAATAGGTGGAAACACTTCTCATAATCCGGCAGCGCCAGGGCAGGGGCCTGTAACAACAGACGCTTAATGTTTATGAACGCGTCCTCCCCCTCCTCGGTCCATGTCAAGGGAGCGCGAAGCTTGTCTGTACCCGCCTCTTTTATCATCATCCTCAACGGCGCTGTCGCTATCGTATAGTCCTCCACCCACTCAGAGCTGTACCCAGTCATCCCTAAAAACGTCATCATCTGTCGGACCGTCAATGGCCTAGGTGCCTTGGATACAGCTTCGAGCTGCGTGGGTGAGATGTTTTTTATGCCCTTTTGAATGACGCGAGACAAGTACTCAACTTTTGGCTGGCAGTACTGCAGTTTTGAACGGGATGCCTTGTGGCCTCCCACGGCCAATCCACTCAAAACTTTGATGGAGTCCTCATGGCACTGCTGACGTGTATCCGAGCAGATTAGAATGTCATCTGCATACAGTAAGACCGTGCTGAGTAGTGTGTCGCACACTCCTTGCAAGTCTTCCTTGAGCGCCTTCGAGAAGTAATGTGGCAAGTGCGCGAACCCTTGTGGCAACCGGGTGTAAGAGTATTGTTTCCCCCTGTGGGTAAAAGCAAACAGATACTGAGACTCTTTTTCCAATGGAACACTGAAGAATGCCTGCGTGAGATCAATGACCGTATAGTACTGCGAGCTACTCGGGATGTTTGTCAGGAGGGTGTGTGGATTAGCGACTTCCGCCTCTGGTCCAGACACCACGTCGTTCACCGCCCTCAAATCGTGTACCAGTCTGTACCTAGCCCTGTCCGCCTTTAGCACTGGGTGGATAGGTGTATTACATCTGGATTTGAAAGGGACGAGCACTCCCCCCTTTAACAGTCCCTCAATCTGATGTGATATAGCTTCCTCCGACTCTGGCTTCATTGTATACTGTCTGATAAAGGGTGGTCTACAACCCTTCTTTAACCTGACCTTCACTGGCTGTGCCGACAATATTAGACCCACATCTGTGTCGTGTTTTGACCACAACCGTTCTGGGGTGCGCGCCAACATGTCCTGTTCCAGCAAAGCATCCGCCTCTGGAATAACGCAAGGGTCTCCTGGTAATCTGATTACTTGCGGTTTTGCCAAAACTGAAAAGGAAATCATTATTTTTATGAAACTCCCATCTGCGCTGTTCCAAATTAGCGGAGATTCCGTGGAGACCCACCTTTGAGTCTCGGATTCCTGTATCATTGAACCTAGATGTTCGGATTCGTAACCAGGATTTATTCTCAGAGTGATGTGTGGGGCGGCGTCTCTTAGTCTATGTTGTTCCCGTAGATACTTACTTGTGTTAACCCTCAACGCCGCGCCCTGTCTCCCTACAATTATCGTAGATGAGAGAGAGAGACTTCCGGTTTAGCTGCAATATGTAGCGCACGCAATTGGTTACAGCTCCGCTCCCGTTATCGTTAATTTCGTTTAAAAACCTTATTTGGACAATACCAAAAGAGATTAGACCACATCGTATGTATTGATAAGACCCTCTACTAACTATATCAAAAGACAACATGGATAAGGATAAGAGAAAGGGTGGAAGGAAACAAGACACAGCAATTCTAACGGCGCCGATTGAAACACGTTCAAGGAAAATGACAGGCGACGCTGTGGCAGATCCGTTGGTGACAAGCCCTGACGCGGGGAATATAGAGGAGAATACACAGGGACCAAGGACAACTGGCCCCGAGATGGAGACAATAGATGACAACATAACAGGAACATCAGAAAAAAGTACCGTGAAGGAAAAAGCAGGCGATTTTGAGAAGATAATAGCAAAAACATCCATCGGATCCCTCACTGCTCCAACAACATCAACTGACACAAGCAGTTCAATTACACAACCCGACTTCAACTCTCTGACTATCCTGATAAAAGAACAGATGGTCGCTTTCAAAGCACACGTAAAAGAACAGATGGTCGCTTCCAAAGCACACGTTGAACACATCGATACTAAATTCGAAGAGGTTATGAGAGCGGTCGCTTTACAGTCCATGCGAATCACGACAGTGGAGAATACGGTGACAGAAATTACACAGGCAGTCAAGGCGAACGAAGGTGGCATGACAGAGATGGGAAAAGAGATGGAAAGAGTGAAAGAAGAATATCGGAGGGAAATACAAGGGCTTAAAAACGAAGCGACGGAGAGGCTACTAGAAACCCAACGCTACCACAGGCGGAATAACATCCGCATTGTAGGGCTTGATGAAGCAGTAAACTGCGAAGATCCCAACTTTCCAACAGTGTTATCAACGATTTTGTGTAACATCGATCCAAACAGAGTGCCAGAAGTGGACCAAGTTTACAGAATAGGTTCTCGGGGGCAAAGAATCAACGGGCCAAGAGTCATCATTGTCACCCTGCGGAAGACTACAACAAGGGATGATATCATCAAATTTGCTCGCAACCAACGTGGGAATCTGAATTATGGTGGTAAACCAATATTTATCTACGAAGATTTGAGCAAAGATGCCATCATCCGACGTCTACCATACAAGGAGGTGATGCAAAAGCTGTTCAAAGCCGGTTACAAGCCAAGGCTATCATACCCGGCGCTGTTATCATTCTTGGGCAGTGACGGCCGCAGGTCAGGTATATACACACCTATTGAAGCTGAGGATTTTCTGAATCGAAACGGAGCAAATAACCCAAGGCAGGACGAAAATGCCGGAAACAGATAAGCCTCTTTCTCAATGTATACCAGTGTTAGAATGACTTTATTGTGTTCATCAAGGTAGCAGACGATATGCAAGCCGTCTATAACAATGTGTACTGTGTATAATACGATTCATAATACATTATAATTTCAGTCTCTGGTCTCTGAGGAGACAAATACATATCATTGCAAAAAGATCTATCTGGAATATTCTGGGTTTATCGCTCAAATGCCCTGGGTCTCTTAGATCATTCTGGAACATAAAATAGTCTAGGCACTAGTATACTCTACAACCTTCTAGAATATAAGGCACCATGACAACAAAGCCTACAACTCTAACAATAAACATCCGGTGTGTATACACATAGCAGATAATAAATTAAATGAAGTTCAATCAGTCATTAATAATATTTTAAAAATTAACCACACTTAAACGTATGAACACTACAAGGTTATTCTAACAATTTAAGTAATCACTCCATTGAAGGCACATTGAAGCTCTAAAAGGCGCTGCTTTTCTATCTTATCTAATCTGTTAATTCGGTTCTAGTGGCTTCTCCACGTTGATAATTATTCTATCTCTCATTCCTTATCTATATCTTTCCATTGATTTTTATTTTATTTAATTTTTTCTTCTCATTACTCTATATTTTTTTAAATATATTTTAACTTACATTGTTCTTTTCCAATGTTCTTCACATTAAGGTGTCAATATTGCTCTACAATCTTTTCCTTTTTTCCTTTTTTCCACACGTTGGTAGAGGGTTCAAATGAATATGTCGATGAAAGTTTATTCTCTTTTTTTATTTTTTATTTTATTTTATCTGTCATTTATCACAATACTTCATTACAGTAAGGGAAGGTGCAAGACCAAAAGTGACATTCTATTGCAATAGAATGGAAATGTTAGATCCTATGGCAATTAGCATAGGAAGATTAAGATTACAATGCTCAGTTTGGGCAATCCGGTGGACTATGGGAGAAAGTCAATCGCGGAGGATGTGTTCTTGGAACACAGGCCTGTACGACTTTCTGGGTGAGGGGAAAATAGGGGATTTTTATTTGTATATATATATGTTTTTAAGCTCAGCTCTCAACGGGACCTCATTAATTGGATGTACATCTATTGTAGCTTCACACTTCAGAAGCATTACCAAAAACTACACAAAAACATGCATAGATTATGGCTAGTTTGAATATAATGGTATGGAACACCGGTGGGATAAACAAACAACACAAACGCAAAAGCGTGCTCACACTGATGAAAAAAGAACATGTGGACGTGGCTCTATTAAGCGAAACGCACATTTTAGAGGAAGACATAAATACGTTAGCGGATAACATATACCATAATATTAGTCACTCTTCTTTTGTTACGAGAACTAGAGGGGTAGCCATAGTCGTCAGACGCAAATTAAATATCGAATTGAAAGGGGTATGGTCGGATGCTGAGGGGCGCATAACTATAGCTAGGATTATACACAATAACAGGAAAATTGCATTGGCAGCGGTATATGCCCCAAATTTGTACGAAGTGGGTTTCTTCACTTCACTAACCGGAGAAATGTTAAACCATCCCGAGTACTCATATATAATAGGTGCGGATTTTAATGCCATTTGGAACCCAAGGATAGACAAAACTTACCTTACCTTTTCCAGCGAACAAAAAAATTCATCTAAAGCATTAAAAGATTGGTCGAAATCAACAGGGGTAACTGATTTATGGCGTTCACTTAACCCCATGACCCGCAAGTACTCCTGTCGTTCGACGAGACACAACACACTATCCAGAATTGATTACGTTCCTTGCATCCCCGAGAATATTTGATAAATATGAAGTGGAAATGACACCCAATGCGCTATCAGATCACTGCTACTTAATCTTGAAAGCAACATTTGGTACACTATCTTCCCGGGCACCAAGATGGCGTTTTAATTCTATGCTGCTTAACAACAATGAATTCATTACACAAATTAAAGAAGCACTCACAATATTCCTACGGGATAATGCTAACTCGGTGCAAGATCCCAGAATATTATGGATGTCGGTAAAGACTATGATCAAGGATTTCTCGGATAGATTTTCCTCCATATTGCGCAAAAATCAAAACACAAAACTATCTGAAATGGAAACGCTTTACTCAACGCTTTTTAATTCTTTAAAATACAACAACTCTACTAGACTAGAAAACCAGGTTAACATTCTAAAGACAGAGATCAAAGCAATATACAGACAAAAATCGGAATTGCAAATACGCAGCACAAGACAACAGCAGTACTTCCAAGGCTCTAAACCTAGTCACCTATTAGCCATGCGACTAAGAATTAATGCAAAATTTGCAGATATAACTGCCATTAGGAAACAACAAGCTCTAGTAACAGAACCCAAAATAATAAACGATACATTCAAAGAATTCTACTCCGATTTATATAATTCAGAAACGACCTTTGATCAAGACAAATTAGACACATATCTTAATCAAATTACTCTCCCTAAACTTACGGAGGACGACGCTAAACAGTTAGAAGTACCGATCACATTAGAAGAACTCAAGAAGGCCATATCCGGAATGAAAAACGGCAAGGCTCCGGGAATTGACGGTATCCCATCAGAAATGTACATTTCTTGCTGGGACATATTTGGACCCTTATTACTAAATATGATCTTATACTTATAAAGAGGGAAGCTTCCATAAACACCAAAATACCGCACTCATTTCAGTTCTTCACAAAAAAGACAAAGACCCCACTGAGTGCGGTAGTTACCGTCCTTTAAGCCTCCTCGGAACCGATGTCAAACTGTACTCTAAGATATTAGCCATCAGATTGCAAAAGCATATGACGTCTTTAGTTCATCCGGACCAAACAGGCTTCATAAAAGGTCGCCTGATCAATGATAACATAAGGCGAATACTGCACGTACTAGATGCAGACAAAGAGGACACCACACCTAAGGCGATACTATCCCTGGATGCTATGAAAGCATTTGACAGGTTGGAATGGTCGTTTCTATGGGCAGTATTAGAAAGGATGGGGTTAGGAAAAGGATTCATTGATATGATTAAAGTACTATACAAGGACCCATCGGCCAGGATTACAACAGGCACATTCATCTCCGATATCTTTCCGGTATCACGCTCAGCCAGACAGGGTTGCCCTCTTAGTCCCGGACTATTCGATCTATCATTAGAACCTTTAGCACAATTTATAAGACAATCCCAACACATAGAACCAATAGTAATCAAGGGCACACATCATAAAATTAGTTTATATGCGGACGACGTAATATTGTTCATGCAAAACCCCAACAACACATTGCCGCATATACTCAAGTTGATAGAAAACTTTGGTGATTTATCGGGATTTAAAATAAATTGGCCTAAGTCGGCTTTTCTTCCTCTTAACACCAGTGCAAAAAAAGACACAACCCTCCCAGGTGCGATACCCATGGTCAAACATTTCAGATGCTTGGGTGTGGAAATATTTCCCACCATAAGACAAACGGTGAAGCACAATTACACAAAAATACAGAACAAAATCAAAGACGACCTGGACAGGTGGGCAAAACTTAAAAACTCAGTACAGGCAAGGGTATCAATAGTTAAGATGGATGTATTACCAAGAATCAATTTCTTCAGCTCAATGCTTCCGTTACCTCCTCCAGAGGGCTACTGGAAAAGATTACAAACCTCCACATACAAATTTATTTGGAATAACAAACCACCTCGCATAAAAAGATCCACCGCACAGAGAAATAAAGCAGACAGTGGCATGGCAGTCCCAGATTTTTTACAATATTTTAAGGCCTTCACATTAAGACCATTGAAGATATGGTTTGACCCCCAGGCTTTGGTATCTTGGAGAGAATTAGAAGAAAACATGGTAGCCCCACAGAGACTGAAAGACATAGCACACACTAAACTTTCAATCAAGCATTGTGAGCGAGAATTTGGCCCAATAATTACCCATGCAATCAGAACATGGCGGGAAACACAAAAGAAATATCCTAACCCTCAAGAATGGCATAATCACACTCCCATATTCAATAACAATGCACTCTTAATGGGAAAACGACCTATAAGATTCCCTATATGGGAAGAGAAAGGCATACACTCATTAGGGGATATTTTTAATAACAAGGGCCTCTGTAGTTATGTCGAAATATGCATAAAGTTTAACCTCACCGAGTCCACATGGCTTTTTTACATACAGTTACGACTTTGTATGAGATCTCACGGTGTTCCATTACTCATACCAATTGAACACCACAGATACCACAAATTTTTCTATGAAAGAGATACATTGGGAGGTTTTGTATCAGGTTTTTATTATCAATTACTAACGTCCTCGTATGAAACCCTTCAACTAGACACTGTCTGGAGGAGGGATATACCAGACCTGGAACATGACTTTGATTGGCAAGGAGCCTGGGCAAATGTCCGACTTACATCAAGGAACCCGGATCATCAACAAATCAATCTGAACTATATTCACAGGACATACTTGACTCCTATAAGGCTGTGCAAAATGGGGCTTATACAAGACTCCAAATGCTCCCAATGTACAAATGGGGACGAAGGAACATTTATGCACATGTATTGGGACTGCCCACCAGTTAAGGCATTCTGGAAAGATGTGTCCCAACAATTATCAATACTAGTATTTTGGAATATACCTGTACACCCCGCGGTATTACTATTGAATGATGTTTTTGAGTTTGCAGTGAAACCACAACTAAAAAGATTGGTTTTATCGGGTATCACAGTAGCTAAAAAACTGATCGCATCACGTTGGTTTCAACCAGAAAAAATGTGCCGAAAAGTGTGGTTTCTTACATATCTCGATGTGATATATCAAGAAATATCTACAGCAAGAATTCTGGGGCTCAATGAATCCAAAATGTCAATGTGGTTAGAAGTGGTGGAGAGAATAAAAGCTAGCTTATAATGGTAGTGTCTGGTTAGGAGTGAGGGATAATGGAGGTACTATCCAAGAGGGGGTCCGGGAGGGGGGGTTTGAGCTGGAGCATATGTGTGTAGGGTTTTAGAAAATAGGTATTAGGGGTATATTATATACTAACATTTATATAATTGTAATTTCGCTGGATATACACTGTATACGGTTAAAATGTTATTATAGACTATCTTTGTTTTATCCTGTTTCTGTACTTGCATATATTTTAACCACCTTTACTGAAAGTTTCATTATGCATTGTGTGTTGAGTACTGACTTTTAATAATTTTTTGTTTTGCAATAATAAAAAAAATATAAAAAAAAAAAAATTATCGTAGATGAGTTAATCTGCACCTGCTCGGGCTGTCCCTGCAACCATGCCTTGTTCCTAACTAGGTCACTATTCGTCAAATACTGTAGTGTGCAATGTGCCTCCATGTTTGTTTGTCTAGACTGAGGCAGTTGGGTTTTCAGAAATGGCTCCCAGGGGTCACAGACCCTTTGCAGCTCTGCATCTATGTTGCCCAGCCAGAACACAGTGGCCTCTTTCTCCCCTGTCCCTTGTAACATCATTTGGTACACGTCTTGTTCAATTTGAATCCCCTCAGACGTACATAGGATTTTACAGCCTAGTTTACACATTGCATCTCGTCCCAAGAGATTGCGCGGGGTGCTGTCCGAAATTAATACAGGTATTGTTATGGTCTTGTTGTTATACGTCATAGAGATTGGATCTGACGTGGGTATTAATTGTGTTTTTCCCGAGAATCCGACCGTCCGAACATACTGTCCAGACTGGGGTAAGTGAGCGGCGTATTTTTGCTTTATGCAGGAAAAACCTGCTCCAGTGTCTGCCATCATCTCTGTTAATTTGCCCTCCACTAGGACCTGCAGAATAGGTTCTTGCTCAGCTCCCTTGGAAACCACAATCATTTGATTTCCCCCCGTCGCATTCTCTGGGCACCCCTAGTGATTACCCCCCTGGTTTCGGGGGCCCTCCTGTCTCCCCCTGGTTGTAGGGCCCTTGTGACTCCCCCTGGCGCACGGGTCTTCCATACTCCGAGCCGGGACGGTATGGTTGCCCACATCTCATTTCCCTGTGTCCCTGCCTGCCGCAGTTCCAACAGTGGAAACGGGGAAACTGTTGTTCGTTCCCCGGTCCCTGTGTATACCGTGGGCCTGATTGCCCATTCCCTGCCTGCCGCCTGGACGCCTGGTTCTGTGAACTATAGCCATAGCTTCTCACTACCTGAGGTGCAGGCGGGGGTCCCTGGTCCTGCATGGGTGGAGAGGTAGCAGATGACACCATTACTGCCTGCAGCCTCCTTTGGGGCTGCAGTTGTTGCTGAGTTAACTTCCTTGCGTCATTTCTATCCTGATCCCTGACTTTCTGCTCCTGAGCCCTTTGCTTCTCCACACTATGTGTTACATGTGCACAGAACAAAGGATAAGTCATGTCCATTAACCCCACCACGTCTTCCAGTCTATTCTTAACCACCTCTGGAAGCCCTCTCATCACACTTTCTCTAAACATCGCTCTCTGCAACGGGTCAATTTCTGGGTTGTGTCCTAGCTCACCTCTCCACTCCTTCAGTACTTTGTTCACATAGGCGCCAGGCCCTTCCGTCTCCATTATGGGGTTGCCTGCCAGTTTTGCCGGATTAATACGTGATGGATATTGATTCCTGAGTTTGTACCACAACGCCGCTCTATGCGCGTTGAATATGTCTCCATCATGGGCCTGCGTGTCGCATGCCACTCGCATCGATGTATCACCCATGATGTCCCGGCAGGCACCAACTCCTAGCAAACGCGTCAACAGGGATTTGACGTCACCCACTGCTAGCAGAAAAGATGACGTATTTTCCTCAAACTGCGTGATCCACCTGGAGGCTCCTTCTGAAAGGTCCGGTAGTCTTACTATTAAACCACCGATGTCTAGAGGTGACCATGGCATGTGAAAGATATCGTTCCCCTTTATTAGCAGGGGAAACTGGCCTGTGCTTGTCACACTTCCCACGAATGTAGGGGCGAAAGTCAGGGTTCCTGTAATGTTTCCTTTCTCCTGTCCTGGTTTCGTGTCATTCTCATCTTCCTCCTCAGTCAACAGTTTAGTGTGGCCACACGCTCCGTGTTTCTCTGATGTCTGCTGTGCCACATTTTGACGGGGCTCTTCCTCTATCTTCCTCCCGACTCCCTCCCTCTGCCTGCCCAGGTTCTCTACCTCCTCTTCCTCTGCAGTATACAACTTCCGACGTACTGTCTCGCCATATGCCGCCAGGTCTTTCGGATAGAGATTCTGCGGGGTCAGTTTGGGGGGGGTATCTCGCCTAAGGGAGGTCTCTGATCTAGCGGGGGTTTCTGACCTAGCGGGGGTCCCTAATTCCGTCTCCTCATATTCTCCTCTTATTGTCACAGTGCCCACCGGCAATTGCGTGACATAAGGTGGGGATGTTGGTTTCCCTATATCCGTCTCTCTCTGATTTAGCGCTAAAGCTTCCTGCCTGTATGCTCTCCCCTTCTGGGCGTAGAGCTTCATTACCCCCAACTCTTCTGTCCTCTTTTTTAACCTCTTTTTGCTGTTGTCACCTGGCTTGTGGTTACGAATCATTACATTCATCTCTTCGCATAGGTCGAGATCAAAAGTACCTCCGGAAGGCCATTTTGTGTCCCCGGCCTTTGTACGCCTCTGCCAACGGACACCTACCTTGAGAATTACGTTTTTTAGGAGCGGGTTCCGGTCTAACAGTATGTCTTCTGCTGTATGCATCCATATAGATATAACAAGGGAAGTGGGGAATGGGCGAGAGTGTTTGTAAAGGGTCAGAGAAAAGTTTGACCAGAGAGAAAAGTTTGACCAGACAGGTCGAAAACATGCAATTAAAATTGATTAGTGGCGCATTTATAGCCTGTTAAAAGAGGATTCGCCCTAGTGTCAACACCTCACCACTCGTGTTCGTTTTCTAGTCGTCCATCCAAAAACCAGTCACACAGCCAGCTCACTTTTTCCTCCCGCAGAATCTCTGACGGATATTATAATAAAAAGCACAACGCTCACCTTTTTTGTCGACAACCGCCAGAATGTCTACGGGAGATTCCAGGAACTGGCCGTATGAAAGGCCCGGTGGAGCAATCTATCACGTCGGGGTCACCAAATGTTGTGGCTGAGTAGTTGTTAACACAGCAGGAGACGATATTTCCAATTTCAACAGGCAATTTATTTAATGAAAGAAAGTTTAACAGCAGAGCTATGGATCAGCAGACGGTCACCACAGTTGAAGAAAAAACACTCTGACTTCTCAATCCCTCTGCTTGTCCCATAAATCCCTTCTCAGCCCTGCCCCCCCATGACAGATATGATGACGTTACATATTATATCAGATATGACATGACGTACATTAAAATGACACATAGATTTAACATCGAAGAGAGATGCGATTGAGTGAGATGTGTGTGTGTATATGTATGTGTGTGAAAGAGAGAGTCAAGATTAGTGAGATGTGTGTGTGCATATGTGTGTGTATGAAAGAGAGAGTCAAGATTAGTGAGATGTGTGTGTGTATATGTGTGTGTATGAAAGAGAGAAAAGATTAGTGAGATGTGTGTGTGTATATGTGTGTGTATGAAAGAGAGAAAAGATTAGTGAGATGTGTGTGTGTATATGTGTGTGTATGAAAGAGAGAAAAGATTAGTGAGATGTGTGTGTGTATATGTGTGTGTATGAAAGAGAGAAAAGGACAAGATATGATGTATAAGATTAAAGCACACGATATGATGTACAAGATTAAAAGCACACGACGTGATGTACTGAAATGTCTATCTGCCTATCTCCAAGTTGTTTTAAGAACATCAGCCAGACCGTCTTTCAGTACTGCTTAGTTGACCCATATTAAACTAGTTCACTTCATATACACATTTTCCCCAACAATGTCACTGTTCAGTTTGAGGGAGGTGCCTTTGTAATCTGTCATCGTTTTGAGGCCCTGCCACATACCTCTAGAGTCAGCCTGTTCAAACTGAAGTTCAACTTTATCCCTATAACGCCGTTTTGCCTTTATTACTGCTCTCCTGACGTTGTATCTCGCCACCTTGTGGTCATTCATGTTGCCTGTCACAAGCCCGCCGTTGTAGGCTGAGGTGCGCACTTTCAGAGCCTCACGGACAGATTTATCTACCCAGGGCTTTTGATTTGGGTAAACTCTAATTGTGGTAGAGGGGATTGTTTCTTCTACCAGAGTACAGACAAAGTCAAGCACCGTTTCAGTGTATTCGTTAATATTGGCTGTGTTATCACATTTACATTTACATTTAGTCATTTAGCTCACGGAACACACTCCAGTCTGTGCATTCTAGTGCAGCCTGGAGTGTCTCCTCTGACGCCACAGTCCAACTCTTAACCTCTCGCGATACTACCGGCGCGTGCTTGAGACTTTGTTTGTACTTTGGCAAATACTTTGGTTAATACCTGGTCTCTGGTTAATACCTGGTCTCTGGTTAATACCTGGTCTCTGGTTAATACCTGGTCTCTGGTTAATACCTGGTATCTGGTTAATACCTGGTCTCTGGTTAATACCTGGTCTCTGGTTAATACCTGGTCTCTGGTTAATACAGGTCTCTGGTTAATACCTGGTCTCTGGTTAATACCTGGTCTCTGGTTAATACCTGGTATCTGGTTAATACCTGGTCTCTGGTTAATACCTGGTCTCTGGTTAATACCTGGTCTCTGGTTAATACAGGTCTCTGGTTAATACCTGGTATCTGGTTAATACCTGGTATCTGGTTAATACAGGTCTCTGGTTAACACCTGGTCTCTGGTTAATACCTGGTATCTTGTTAATACCTGGTATCTGGTTAATACCTGGTCTCTGGTTAATACCTGGTCTCTGGTTAATACCTGGTCTCTGGTTATATATCGCATAGCTCTGCTCAGCGTCATAGTGCAATACTCTTCATATCCAGTATTGAACTGAAATAAATTCTCACATGTACCTTTACTACCATCATCTGTCTGGCCACACCCCCATCCGCTACCTACATAAGCAGGGGTGTGGCCATACCATCAGCTCCTTCTTCAATTTTCACCACGTTGAGTGCCTGTTTACACCACTTTAAGTTTGTTGAATTGTTTTTGAAGAAAGTAGAAGATCAAGGAGCTACGTTGACAATATATCTTTGTTTTCTCTCTCACTATTTTCGAGAAAATACGGCGATAATGTCTTCGTCATTGGGGTGTCTGGAAGATGATGATCATTCTGACCTCCACCGGCATTTTCGTATTAGGGGTTCGCGTCGCTGGTCTAATCCCCACCTGCAGTCCTCCAAGCTGCAGCTGGACAGGTATTACCTTCGGTTCTGCAGCTGGACTGTGCAGGAGGCGTCGGCTGTTGTGAGAAGCTAGCTGCCTCTGGGTGAGTGATGATTTTGCTATGCGAGTGCCAGTTGTGTTGCTATGAGGGGGTTAGCTGCACAATTTACGAAAGCCGGCCCCAGACTAGTATCCTTTTTCTGCCTCTTAGACGGCAGAGGGAGGGTCCTGGTTTGAAGCCCACAGTAGTCTATCTAGTGGGCCGTGACCAAGATCTGTGGTTAAAACCTGGGATCTTGGACGAGCGGATTCTTCTCTGTCACGTGAAAGGCCCCATCTTTCAAGTTGAAAGTTACCCTAAACACGAGGAAAAGTGGGTTTGGTGCTTCGTTATCGGAAGCTCCATGCTCAAGTCGGCTGCAGCCCATGAGGGAATTGTGCCGACACCGCTGTATATCTGTTAATCACCGTTCTGGTAACTGTGTTAACTTCTTTTTCTCTTCTCTCTTAGGATGAAGAGGGAGTCAGACGGCGGCTGTCTGAAGTGTTGGCTTATTGTGTTCTCGTGTGCAGTTCGGTGATAGCTGCTTAGCTTGCGTGCTAGCTGGGTGAGCTAACTGTTAGCCAGTTAGCTGTTAGCTGCGGCGCTGGCTTGTTACGTTCACTAGGCCAGGAGCATTAGCTTGTTGCTACCAGTCGGCCTGAGTTGGCTGTTAGCTTATGCTACACCGTTGAACATTAGCCGTGAGAATAGCAGGCCATAACACTGACTACGACGTCATCTTTGACAGAGGATGTTAGTCGGCCCTACACCATGTTGCCCCGCCAGCGAGGACTTTCGTCAACATGGAGACCAGTGTTTGCAGTCCTCTCAGCCTGCGTTCATGGTGTAGGTAAGAGTCCTTCTGGACACTTAACGCCTCTTCCTTCCTTCCCTTCTAAATGTTTTGTAATAACGATGTTTTTTTCCAAAACGTATGTTGCTTGACTACATTGAGGATACGACATGTGTTGTGTGTGAATTGTCTTGTCGCTGGTATAGTTTCTCTCTACCTAGAAAATCAGCGTTGTTTTTTACGTGAGTAAAAATGAACTGGTTTGGTTGTGATGAGAACTTGTGTGTTCATGTAACGTTAGTTAACGTGGTTGAGCTCACAACTAGTTGGGTTAATAACCCTGCAAAGCTATGCTTAGTGACATATGATCGAGGGGTGAGTCCTTCTCTCAGCCTGTGATGACAATAAACAGGTAGCGTGTTCACATATTAACAGGGCGGTACCTGTTCAACCTAGTCGTATCAAGGGTAAGGTGGGGAGGGGTGATCCCCCCGGTTTCCCTGGGGCTCCCCCCCCCTCCTCTCAAACATGTTTTTGTTTACAATATATTGTTTCACTATGTTTGTGGGGATACGTTGTAATCCCTCAGCTTCTGCTGGGGTTGTGCTCCTGCTTGGGAAAATGATTTTTTCCTAGGGAAAAGATTGTTTTGGTCGCTATCATGTGGACTTAGCAAGGCCTGTGGCCTATACGCGCCTTGGTTGCTCATCATTGAAACAGCGTTTTTATGGGGCAACTGGGATGGAGTTTGTCTCTTCCAAACGCCAGTGTTGTCTGGACGAATTCTCGTTCATATCTGGGGGATGTTAACGGAATAGATCAAAGCATAGGTAGAGGGGTCTCACGCCCTTGGGGTGGGCCACCGAGCGCGGTACGAAAGGGACCGTCTGGGTGGCGCCCTCTATGATGTTTTGGATCGACACGCGTACCTACCCCCCTCCTAGGGTTGGGGATGTCGGTGTGATTAGGACACAGGACTGATTCTGGTTGCGCCGGTCCAGGTCAGTTAACCCGTTATATCTGCTGTTCTGGTACCCTGAGGGACTTGTGCTTTTTTCAGGGGGAAAAATGCCGGGTCGGCCCGAGTGTTGCAGGGTTTGACGTTATGGAGATGTTCGTGGTTGTGTTACTACGTATTACCCCTCACTGTTGCTTGGTCCATGTTGTGTTGTACCTTGCGCTGCGCTAAGGGGGCCTGGTCCTTCTCCATTATTTTCGCCCCTCTCTTCTCCTGCTTAAGCATGGCTGGGAGGGGGCTGTTGAGTGAATGAATGAATGAATGAATGAATGAATGAATGAATGAATGAATGAATGAATGAATGAATGAATGAATGAATGAATGAAAACTTTATTTAACAGATTGCAGAATGGGTACAATACAGTACGGCTCAATACACACAATTGTTAAGGGGATGCAGACCTGAGAAAGACGTTTGTCTTGTTTCCATCAGGGTCCCCCATTTTCAATAAAAAAATGTTGTATCCACTTTTTCTCCAATTTTCTATATTTTTCTCCCATCACAATTTCGTATCATCAAATTCAACCCTCCCCTGTCACGAACGCTGTTTCTTGCCTCCCACAAGCCGGCTGCAATGTGGACTAAGTCATACATAGCACAAGTCCCCTCCGGTACTTGAGGTAACAGCAGTCGCATCTTTTCACCTGCGCAGCTCGATCTCTCAGTGGCGAGGAGTAACGCGTGGGAGGCTCACGCTGCCCCCGACACTTCCTGATTCTACTGCGCAGGCGCACCAACCGACCTGTAGGAGTCGCTGTCCACAACGCCCGATCCCCACCCATCAGTTTCCCACCCCCTAATACGGCCAATGTGTATTAGTACGGACGACCAGCTAAACTGAAAGCAAATGTGGAGCGCTGGGCTCGAACTGACGAGCCCAGCGTCTCCAGCATTTTGTGGCGAGCGCCTTGCCCACTACGCCACGTAGCCGCCCTCCCATTTTCAATTCATATAGACATTTATGACATACACAACATACATGACATTTATGGCATAGGGACATATAGGTATTTAGTACTGATACATTTGTGACATAAACGGTATTCAAATATACAGTACTGTTACCCCTAGATCCTGACAGAGTATATACATATGATGGGGAGGGGACATTAGGAGGGGGTGGGTGGGTGGGAGAGAAATATACATACGGCGGGGAGGGAATATATACATGCGCTGGGGAGGAGACTGTCTATTAGGAGGTGGTGGGGGTTTTGGGCATTTACGGTGGCCAGTTTCGAATTGCAGCCTCCCGTAGGTGCTCTTTAAGAGCGGTTTTGAATGTGGGTAGGGATTCACGTTCCTTTACAGCTTTGGGTAGGGCGTTCCACATTGATGTGGCATAATTGCGAAACGTGTTTAGTCCCTTGTTTGAGCCGAATCTGGGTTTAACATGATTTGTTGAGCTTCCTCTGGTGTAGTGGTTGTGGTATTCACTGACCTTTGGGAAGTATTTTGACATGTACATGGGTACCTTAGTCGTATAGTGTATCTTGTAGACCAGGCCCATTGCAAGTTGCTGTACTCTGTCGTCTACTCTAAGCCATCCTAGGTTGTCAAAGTGGGCAGGGGTGAGGTGGGTTCTGGGGTTCAGGTCAAGTAGTAGTCTGACCAGTTTGTTTTGTGATGTTTGTAATTTTGTTTTAAGCGCCTTTGAGGTGCTTTGGTACCATGAGGTGCACGCATAGTCGTAGTACCCTTGAATGAGTGCTCCTGCCAGAGTCTTCAGGGTAATCTTGTTTACCAGAGAGGAGATCTGGTACAAGAATCTAGTTCGTTGGTTGACTTTTTTTATTACATTGGATGCCATTTTGTCACAGGAAAGATTTGCCTCTAGGATGGAACCCAGGTAGGTAATTTCGTCTTTCCTTGTGACAATATTGAGGTGATTCTTATGGAACTCCTCTGGCATCACCGGGCCCACTCCGAAATTGTTTCGTCGACCCGTAGGCCTGGGATAACCCCTTTTTGAAAACTGAAACACTAGTGTATACCCGCAGTTGTGTTTTGGAGTTTTTTCTTGAGGGGTTATAGGAACAACCACCTCATGTTTGAACCAAGGGGGTGGTTGGTTCCCTGGTGTGTTGGTAGCGGAGTCAACTCTCGGGGTAGGCCGCTTGAGTGTGCCCCTGCACGTTTCATGACGTCTGCCAATCGTGTCAGCCTTCTCTGCCCCGGCCCCTCTAGAGAGTCGGGGGGGTTTTGTGGAGGCTGTGACAATGCCAGCATATGCCCCTTCCGCCGGGGTGCTGTTTCAGCAGACCCCTTTGGTGCCTGTCTAGTCCGCAGTGCTCCAGGCTCCGGTCGAGTGCCTGTTGCCTGGATTGAGGGATCGACCTCTTTTGGGGGTCGTCTCCCCGGTGCGCTGCCTGCTCCCGCTGTGGGTGTAGCCTCTTGAGTGCTTCGAGTTTACAGCCATACCAACCTGAACGCGCCCGATCTCGTTCGATTTCGGAGGCTGTATAGGTTCAGGCCTAGGTTGTACTTGGATGGGTGACTGCCTGAGTATACCAGGTTCAGTGAGCTAGGCGGCGTGCTATAGGGGGTAAGGGCCTGCTCTTGAATGGGCCCTGTCCGAATACGCTGGCGATGTGGGGGGCGGTGTCACTAGTGACCGCCTGGTGAGGTCTCGATGCTGTGGTGTTGTTGGCCTCTCCAGGCCCCCTTTTTCCGGGGGGGTCTAGTCCCTTCTGGGTCTGGGTCCTCCTTCGCGCTCCGCTGCTATGGCCTTGCCACGGGGTTGGGCTTTGCTCTTGACCCTGTGATATTAGGGGTGGTAACGGGGGTTTGTTCCTTTCCGTTCGTTCCCTAGTGGCATGCGGGTTGTGCGTTTGTCTAGTCGTGGGTACGCCCCACGGTCTGCTCACCCTGTGCGTTGAGTTGCTGGAGTCTCCTCTTCGCGCAGTCGGACCCGATGCCCCCGACCTCCGCTAGGGGGGTTTGGGGGGCTCGGGTCCTCCCCGGTTCTGATGGTTGTGGGGGGCCTCAGTGGGTACATTTGTCGAGCTCAGCTCTGCTCAGCTCCTGTGTTGCACTATGACGCTGAGCAGAGCTATGCGATATATAACGTACGGTTATGTATATAACCATAGTTATATGAGCATAGTGACGCTCAGCGTCAGGACTCACTGAGGACCCCTTGATCTTGCCTTGTGGTGAAAGATTGGGAAGGAGCTGATGGTATGGCCATACCCCTGCTTATGTAGGTAGCGGATGGGGGTGTGGCCAGACAGATGATGGTAATAAAGGTACATGTGAGAATTTATTTCAGTTCAATACTGGATATGAAGAGTATTGCACTATGACGCTGAGCGTCACTATGCTCATATAACTATGGTTATATACATAACCGTACGTTAATACCTGGTCTCTGGTTAATACCTGGTCTCCGGTTAACACTTGGTCTCTGGTTAATACCTGGTCTCTGGTTAATACCTGGTATCTGGTTAATACCTGGTATCTGGTTAATACCTGGGCCCTCATTCATCAACGTGGCGTAGAAGATGTTCTATTTCCACACGTAAGCACAGAATTTAGAATCAGTGCATGCACAGAAATATTGGGATTCATCAACCGTGCGTACACAGGTCCTATGCTCCTCCGTGTTGATGAATACCTCTTTGTTCTACCGTCAATGCTCGTGCATGATTATCCATATATGGTCATGAAAGTGATGAAACACCCCCCATGGGATGTGAAATAATGGACTGACCCGAGCGGAACTCTGAGAAACTTCACGGAGATTGTTCACTGCTGTCGAACCAAGAAGACACAACGCGTGTTATGGGATAAATAAAAGGCGGACTTGTAAACGGTGATGTCAGATATCAACGGCTCCCTAAGACCATTGCTGCAATTCTGCCTGGACAGCTCAAAATACTAATAAAGGCCGTTCGTTGACCACTGTTTGGCGTTGGTTGTGTGTCATTATAACCGTGCTGTAATATGAATGCCTTTATTAGTTGTGTTCGATTGGCTATATGATTTTTAGAGGCATCTATTTTGTTGTCGGTATTACCGACAACAAAATAGATGCCTCTAAAAATCATATACTATTAGGTAGCCTATATGGATTACATATAATAGCAGCCATAGCCTACATTATGCAACAGTAACTTGCGCATACCAGTGTATGCGACGGACCAGTGTATACCTTATATCATATCATATTCATATAATAGTTTACTCTATCAGCATACCAGCATGTAATATGTTCTTTGTTAGAACTCAACTCGTTATTATTTTGCACATAGATTGCAGAAATACGGGAACGTTTTGATTTACATTAAAAGGCTTTGACATTGTAAAACTAAATACGTGGAATTCTGTAAGCATAATACAAGTCATATCACCCACACGATATGCTCTGTGTCCAGAGCATGTATGCTTTTCATTCATTTAAGACACATTATTGCAAGGGTTTTGTAATACACATACACCCTGGTGTCATTGCAATGCGTTTTTTTATTCTTTCTTATACAGTAAAAAGGGGGAAGAACACTATATCGTGGGTGTTCATATGACTTGTATTCTGCTTACAGCTTCGAAATTCCACTTGTTTCGTTTAACGTAAAGCCTTTTAAATATAATCAAACCGTTCCCGTGTTTCTGCGGTCTGTGCGCAAAATAATAACGAGTTGAGCTACGCGGAGCGCAGTCAGTCAGTACACCCCGTATATTCCGATAACGCTATATAAACCATGCTGCATTCATTCTGAGAGAAAGATCTATTATTCCAAATGCTATTTATAGGGTTTTGACCATAATTACACTACTGTTGCTATTTTACAATGAACTATAATGAATTACGGTTCATACAGAACATGCCAGTGTTGAAACTAATGCACAGAAGCTCATTTCCTTGTTGTAATAATATATTCTACCACTGGGCGTCAGCTAAGTGTGCTCCGAGCTGTGCGTACACATAAGCACGAAGTCAAGTTCAAGTTGAAATTGATGAATCCCACTCTTTGCTTAGAAATGGTCGTACGCACAGGTTAAGCACATATCTGTGCGTAAGACACGTTGATGAATGAGGGCCCTGGTCTCTGGTTAACACCTGGTATCTGGTTAATACCTGGTATCTGGTTAATACCTGGTCTCTGGTTAATACCTGGGCCCTCATTTATCAATAATGCGTAGAAAGTGTTCTATTTTTAATAACATTACAATTTAATTCAATACAATGCGTGCCTTCCTCCCGGTCACCAGCAACGACCTTCCTCCCGGTCACCAGCAACGAATGTATCAGCCAAATGGGCATCGCAACATTGACTGAGTGGAATCCCTTTCTATTCACATAACTGAATTTGTGATGGAGTTTTGACCGCTACATGGGTGGTACAGTAACAGTCTATTGCTCGATCCATCTCCAATATCACGATGGACCGTGCCGGTGGCCCAAGACCCGAGGGTGGAGAGGACTTGAATGTGCATGGGGATGGCATTTGTGCGTTTTGTTCCACGCTCCAATTTGGGTCCCAAATTGCGGTAGAAATCAAGGAGAATGTGTCTCGGGTAGCGGACTCTAGTTAATATTATGTTCTCTCTGCAAATAGACTGCTCCGCCTCTATCTGAAAACAGCTCCCCGTATCCGTAATATTCCGATAACCCTATAATGATAAACCATGCTGCATTCATTCGGAAAGAAAGACCTATTCCAAATGCTATTTTATTGTTTGACAATAATTACACTACTGTCACTATTTTACAATTAACTATAATGAATTACAGGTCATACAGAACACGTCAGTGTTAAAACTAATGCATGAAAGTCTGTCTCATGTTGCAGTCTTCATATTCTACCGCTGGGCACAATCTCAAGCACACATTCAAATTGATAAGTCCCACACTTTGCTTAGAAATGACCGTACGCACGGTTTACGCACATATCTGTGCGTACGCACCATTGATAAATGAGGGCCCAGGTCTCTGGCGTCTCAGTCTCACACTCTGGTTCTTCTCCACTTGCTCTCCTCAGTAGGACTCAGTGCAGCTCAGGGAAGGTGACCACACTGAAATGTCTGGGTAAGCAACCAAACCTCAATCAAAGATTCAACTGTATCGTGTGTGTGTGTGTGTGTATGATAAGATAAGACATTCCTTTATTGATCCCCTTGGGGAAATTCAGGCATCATAGCAGCATGGGGGAGGGGGAAGGGGAGGTACAGGTAGTAAAAAAGCAGTGTAAACAATATAACAAATCAATATAATTAACCCTGGACATGTGCATAATTATGGGCAATAAGGTGCGAGATGAGGGTACCCTCATACCCTCTCACTCTCAGTTATATTTGCCCTACAATAGATAGTTACAATATATAATCTAATAGTCCAATAATCTAAATCTAATCTAATATATAATCTGAAAGAAATGTGTGTGTGTGTATGTGTGTGTGTGTGCGTGTGAATGTATCTATGTGTGTATGCGCATGCATCTTTCTTAGCATTTGTGTGCATGTACATGTTTGTACGTGCAACTATACATACATTTGACTGTGTGTGTGTGTATGTGTGTGTGTGTGCGTGTCAGAGTGTGGCTCCAGGCCTCAGTATCGTACCCGTATCGTCGGGGGCAACGTGTCCGGTCCAGGCCAGTTCCCCTGGCAGGTCAGCCTCCACTTCCAGAGTGAACACATCTGTGGAGGGTCCATCGTGGCCTCACGCTGGATACTCACTGCTGCACACTGTGTTTTTGGGTGAGAGACGCACATACACACATAGATGCACATGAACACACACACACAAATACAGGCCCATGTGCACACATAAAGAGGGCTGATATATACAGTATGTAGAGAGATAGAAAGAGATAGTCTCCTGATTGAAAATCATCATGTTCACATACATGTGAAGCATGCCACATTTTAGTGTGGTTGCACACACACACAAGTTAATATTTCACTATTTGCTCTACGTGTCCGTCAGGTTTGCAAACCCTACCCAATGGGCCATACATGTTGGGCTCACAGAGCAGCCGGTGAACGGGGCCCTGGCTCTATCTGTGGAGAAGATCATCTACCATGACAGGTACCGACCCAAAGCACTGGACTACGACATCGCCCTGATGAAACTGGTGGAGCCGCTCACTTTCAACGGTACGCGTCCAATAAGGACAACTCTCCTTGTCATAGCTGCAACCTGCCATGCCTCAGTCTCTCTACCTCACCATGCCTCTCTCTACCTCACCATACCTCCTCTTCCACACCCCTCTTCACCTCACTCACCTTGCCCTCTTCTGCTCACTAACGACAAGGGAACAGGGTGGAATTGCTATATAACAACAATTTAGAAACTGTAGACCATTATTCATAATATTCTCATGACATGTTATATACTTCCTGCAAATATGGCATGTCTTTATTTTTTTTTATCAAATTCTTTTCAATTTCTTTTTTATAACAGACATCACAGACAACATTGACATCAACAATAATAATAATAATGACAAGACAATACATTTAAATTACAACAGACTTAAAATGAGTAACAATAATAGCAAAAAATTATGGCATCCCTTGGGGTACCTTATTATCCACCTCACTTAGGCAATATTGTAGAACACAGTTATAGGTTATCCATCTGATAATTCAGTCTATGGGTAGAAGTTCTCTCTACCTCGTTGGTAGCGTTGGAGATTTATAATAATAATAATAATAATAATAATAATAATAATAATGGATTGGATTTATATAGCGCTCTTCTCTGACTCAAGAGCGCTTCACAGAGTCCATTATTCATTCATACACAGTCATACCGGTGGTGGTAAGATACAATTGCAGCCAGAGCTGCCCTGAGGCAGACTCACGGAAGCGTGGCAAATAATCATCGCCTACGGCCCCTCCGACCACCACCAACATTCATTCACATGCATACGAGGCAAGTAGGTTAAGTGTCTTGCCCAAGGACACAACGGCAATGGGATGGACATGGGCTTGAGCGAGATTCGAACCACCAACCCTTCGATCATTGGACATCCCGCTCTACCCCTGAGCCATAGCCGCCCCACAATTTGTTATCAATAGCTTGCTATTGATTATTTGAGGTCAATTATTGTGAAAAAAGGGGATAAACAAAAAAATCTAAGGTAGGGGAGAAAGAATAAAAACACAATAACCCATTGAGATGAACCCACCCACCGCCCACCCCCCAGAAGTATCCCCCCCCCCCCCCCCCACCCCAAAAAAAGGCATGAAGACATAAACACTCGCTCGCTCTCCCCATGCCCCCCTCCCCCATCACAGGACCTTAACATGAGTTACATACAGAATACAGTATTCAGTAATCGAGAGCTATACACGCTCTTTTAGCTTTGCAGCAGCAGCCATCCAGATAGCAATATTAGACTCATTGACCCCTATAACACGTGCCGTGGATATCTCCAAGTAGATCACATCGAGGTAAGTGAGGATCCACAAGAATAAGTCTTTTCACATGTGTAGTAGTCGGTAATTGAGACACGTCATTCAGGAGCAATACAGAGGGAGAAACAGGTATGGTTAGAGAGAAAATATCTGAAAGCTGAGAGGTAACATTTTTCCAAAAAAGCTCAACTGGAGGGCATTCCCAGTACATATGATATGGCACGTCTTTAACACAGATCATTGGCCACGGTTGTGACGATCACCTGATTACAATCATCTGTCAACGTCGACCAAGAAGTCTGTGATGACGATAACTATGAATTGTTTCAACTAAGATGTTATGTTTCGTCACTCAGATGCTGCTAAAATGTACAATAATGCTGTATATACTGTATATATATATACTTACCTTAGATATATATCTATACACATAATTATGTCTGTATATACCTGCATATAATTATTTTACATATCTGTAGATTACTTACTTACTTACTTATCCCCATTATGCCGGCTGGCGCATAGGGCAGCAACACAGTTTCTCCACTTGCATCTGTCTTTGGCCATCTTCTCTATGGTCCCCCAGCTGTAGACACTATATCTATATCTGTACATATTCCTTACCTACTCTTACTAATTATGCTGCTGGCCAGTATGACTTACTACCATAGTGTCTTTATACCTGTATCACTGTACATAATAATACTATAACACTGTACATACATCTGCACTATTACTCAGTAGTTCTTATTTATATATTTTATACCCAGTTTAATCACCTGTACATTGTATATTACTATTCCACTTTACTGTTACATTTGCACTCTGGTTAGATGCCAAACTTATTTTTGTTGTACTGTACTTATACTGTATAATGACAATAAATTTGATTCTAATATTATCTAATCTATTTAATTGAAATCCTTTTCTATAGGTTTTGTGGAACCTATCTGTCTGCCTAACTTTGGGGAGGACTTTGTGGAGGGGACCATGTGCTGGATCTCAGGATGGGGCGCAACGGAGGATGGAGGCGAGTCTGAGATATAAGAGAATGTTGTAATTGACCCATCTCAAACCCTGCCCTCTTTTCTTGATCCTCCAATCACGACTATCGCTTGCCTCGGAAAGCGGACCGTTGTGATTGGAGGATCAAGGGAAGAGGGCGGGGTTTGAGATAGGTCCATTGGAACAGGCAAGGGGGGGGGGGGGGGGGACATGACATGGGTTCAAATAGAAAATGTACTGTGTCATCAGCATAGTGTTAGATCTGCAGAATATACTACATACGAATAAGTATCAAACCACATATTCCTAGTGTTTTTGTTGTTTTTAAACTGTGGGTGTAACAGGAACTTACAGAGTAAATACAGCTCCTATTGGGTCAAGGCCTGGATTCTTTTCACAAGTATTCTGTTGCTATTCCGTTCCCAGGGCAACAGCTTTGGTCCAACAGTTTATTCCTGTCAGCAACTGAATTAACGTTGCAACAGGAAATAAAAAGGGGGCCCCATTTAGAATGTGTATGATGTCGGGCGGTCAGGTGGCGTAGCGGAGATTGCGTTCGTCACCAAACGCCAGAGACGCTGGATTCGCCTGTTCGAATCCAGCTCACAGCTCCGGCGTTGTCACCAGCTTGGCTGGCCGTTCACACTAATACAATTGGCAGTATTAGAGGGTGGGAAAGCTGGCGGGGTGGGTCCGGGTCGTTGTAAACAGCGACTCCTACAGTTCGGTCGGGGCGCCTGCTCAGCGCGGATAGGATCTAAGGGGGGTAGTGTGATCCTTCCACACGTCACACCCTCTCAGTGAGAGTCCGCGCTGCCAGGTGAAAAGAAGCGGTTGATTGGCTAGACGTGTATCGGAGGAAGCACGTGATAGCCTCCACTCTCCCAGACCGACTGTGGGGGGTAAGTGCGCAGCGACCAGGAAGGGGATTGGGAATTGGCATAACGACTAACATTGGGATGGGAGAAAATCAGAGGAAAAAGGAGGAGGAAAAAGATTAAAAAAAAAAATAAAAAAAAAATTATGATGTCAAGTACATTTTTTTAATAAAATACGTCTATAGGCCTCCATAAATGGCACCGCCTGAGTGTGGTCTGCTGTGTACCGTCCCAGGTGAGGCCAGCGTGTCTCTGCACTCAGCCCGGGTTCCCCTCATCTCCACCAAGGCCTGCAGCCAGCCAGGCGTCTACCAGGGACACATCTCCCCATGGATGATCTGCGCTGGATACCTTGAGGGAGGAACAGACTCCTGTCAGGTACAGTTGGGGAGGCTGATTGAGGTGCGTGTGTGTAACGGAGGTAAGTAATATCCAGTCACGATAAACGCGTGTGTTGCGAAGTGACTGTGGCAGTAAGCGGGCTGCGAGTTAAACTCACTCCCCCATAACAGGGTTAATAGACACATAGATACGGTACCCAGGGGTGAATTCACCTCTTAGTGCAGCGGTCTATGTCGTCGCCCACGGCGTGGGAGACCCGTGTTCGAATCTCCCTTCGGGGCATCGACAAATTACACAACGCAAGAGGAGTACCATATGATCGGTCACACTGGTGCCGTATGAACCGGATGTCCTGAGGTGGCGTGAGTTTAGGGATGCGAGTGTAACGGAGGTCCGTGAGTAATATCCAGTCACGATAAACGCGTGTGTTGCGAAGTGACTGTGGCAGTAAGCGGGCTGCGAGTTAGTTTCAAGTTTCTTTAATAGTTGTCATACAGAAGTACAGAATACTTTTGTACAAAATGCTTCTTACTGTTGCGCTCCAGAGACTGTGCATGACAAGATAAGTATGAAATAAAAACATAGTAAAAATTAGAAGTAAAAAAAGAGGTCAGTGTTCAGTTTTGACATATGTACAATGTTCGTAGACGTAGTTACCATACAATATACAATACTGTGCAGTGTACTAATATACAATACAATATAGTGCAAGGCATAAATGGACGAGGTGCAGTTTAGGTACAATTCACAGTAGGTGTACGAGTTGTAGTGCAAATCCTTTATCAATAAATATAAAGTGTAAGTGTGTTTGTGTGATCTAAAGTGTGGAGAGTGGGTGCTGCAGTGTGTTGTTTGTTTGAGTGAGTGTGTGCGTGTGGGTGTGTGTGCTGTGTGCATTTGATGGTTGTTGCATAGTGATTATTGTTCGTTTAGCGATTATTTTCGTTTAGCAGCCTGATGGCCTGGGGATAGAAGCTCCTTCTGAGTCTTTCTGTGCTCGCCATAAGACTCCGGTATCGCTTGCCTGACGGCAGCAGTTCAAAGAGGCAGTTAAACTCACTTCCCCATAACAGGGTTAATAGACACATAGATACGGTACCCAGGGGTGAATTCACCTCTTAGTGCAGCGGTCTATGTTGTCGCCCACGGCGTGGGAGACCCGTGTTCGACTCTCCCTCTGGGCATCGACAAATCGCACAACGCAAGAGGAGTACCATACGATCGGTCACATGTGCATGCGAGTATATGTGTGTGTGTGCATGCGAGTATACATGTGTGTGCATGCGAGTATATGTGTGCATTATGTGTGTACATGCGAGTATACATATGTGTGTGTGTGTGCATGTACATGTGAGTATATGTGTGTAGGCATGTGAGTATTGTTGTGGAAAAAACATGAGTATGTGTGTGAGCAGGTGTGTACATGTGAGTATATATGTGTACATGTGAGTGTATGTGTGTGTGCATGTGAGTATAATGCGAGTGTGTGTGAGTATATATGAGTGTGTGTACATGTGAGTAATAGTATATATATGCGTGTGTAACTGTGTATGTGTGAGCATATGTGTGTGTACTGTACATGTGAGTATGTGTATGCGAGTATGTGAGCATGCGAGTATGTGTGTGAATGTGAGTATGTGTGTGCATGTGAGTATATGTGTGTGTGCATGCAAGTATATGTGTGAGCATGTGAGTATGTATGTGTGTGTACATGTGTGTATATGTGTGTGAGTATTATGCGAGTGTGTGTAAGTATGTGTGTGTGTACATGTGAGTGTATATTATGTGCGTGTGTGTGTACATGCGAGTGTATATTATGTGTGTGAGTATACATGTGTTTTGCTCCTCAGGGGGACAGTGGAGGTCCTCTGGCCTGCGAGGACTCGTCTGTCTGGAAGCTGGTCGGGGCCACCAGCTGGGGAATGGGCTGCGCTGAGAGGAACAAGCCTGGAGTCTACACCCGCATCACACAGTCGCTCAACTGGATCCACCAACAGATGGAGGTCAGTGGCATGTGGCAGCGTGCGGTGGTGCATATTGTACCACTTGGGATGAAAGGCAACAATCCCCTTTGTAACCGCTACTTACTAAGCTCATTCCCCATCCTGACCGGTAACATCACCTCACACGACCACAGCAGACTGCAGAGAGTGGCTCGCACACACTCACTTTAAACATTCACCTTAAACTCACTTTAGACACTTTTAAAACATTACACCATATTTTTTTATCCATTTATTCCTACAGATTTGCACTACCTCTTCTACCAAATTTTAGCATTTCTTAGATTTTAGTTTTGTATATTGTAGTGTTGGTCTTTACTCTTAACTGTATGAAACACAATCTCAGGAGGGTCATGCAGAATCAAGCATGTCACTATAATGTACGTCATGTACCTTATATGCGACAAATAAAAACAAAACTCGAAACCATGTTAACTTTAAACTACAGAGACGAGGTCATGGAAAACATCAGGTCATCTGTCCACCATTTCCTCTTTAAATGTGAACAAATCAGTCACTGTCTGGACCCGTGGACCTGCTGTTGCTGCACTGATCTTGTGGCTTTAGACTGACTGACAGCTGTGTCTCAGTGTCACGCCTCCCCTCCTCCCAGATCGACAAGCAGCTGCTGGCAGGGTAATCTAAGGCTGGGGTTACACAAGCAACTTTTACATGCAACATAGTTGCCTGAATGGCAGAGTATATATAACACCCCATGTAACTTAACAAGAAACTTTGTAACTTCATAGTGACATCACCTAGAACTAAACTGTAATATGTAGTGGTTCTCAAAGTTGGGTCCTGGAGCCACCGGGTCTCAAGCTAATTAGTTTATTTTCACTATTTCATTGTAAGACGGGATGAGGTATAAGAATCATTATATTTGAATATTTTCATTCTCCGCCGTTATCTACCCACCTATAGATGAATGAATGAAGTTTATTGCGAGCCATTTAGCATGTACAAAAAAACACACAAATCAAATTACAAGTTGGCCGAAAAGGTTAGGGCTGAAGCTACAAGCTAACCCAGTGAACCATCTTAAATGTATCGTTGATCTTCGTCATCAACCAAAAACAATTATAATCATTAACAATCAGCAATAAAAAAATTGAACAATTGATCTAATCAATTTTATTCAAAAACACATGGTTAACCATCCAGGGCATACTTTCAAGAATACGTTGTTTGTACTTCCTTTTAAAATTAGCAGTATTTTTACTTTCTTTTAACTGCTCTGGTAGACTATTCCACAACTTCACCCCACAGACAGATATGCACATGAATTTTATAGTGGTGTGTACATTCGGCTGTTTTAAGTTAAGTCTCCCTCTTAATTTATATCCCCCTTCTCCATCTACGAAAATCTTTTGGATGTTGCCTGGTAGTAAATTATGTCTTGCTTTATACACCATTTGTGCAGTTTTAAATTCCACTAAATCCCAAAATGTCAGTGTCTGTGATTTAAAAAATAGTCCATTGGTGTGTTCATAATATCCTAGATACTTTATTAACTCTTTCAGTGCCACTCACAAGATTTCTCGTGTTTTTTTTATAGGTGGTTGCTAGCCACTCACGAGATTTCTCGTTTTTTTTTTTTTTTTTTTGCGATCTGAAAAATTATTGCATCACCCGAGCCTACCCGAGTATAGCCGAGGGGCGCCGACGATCACTGTGGAAAAAAGCGCCCCCTGTCGTCTCCCAGATGACATAAGTGATTTTGGAATGGACTCAATGAAAATGAATGGGGAAAAAAATCCGGTACTCCACATTTTCCAGTTCACTGATCCAGCCGGGGTTACCACAGTTCATTCTGGAGCCTCAGATCCCCGCGGATCATAGAGATCTACTGTGTCGCGTTGGATCCATACACTTATCGATTTTTTCGAATGGTGATCAGGAATTGGAATATACCAGTTGGATACCATCTGGTGTCAGGTAAGGACTCTGTGTTATCAGTGGTAGGATAATCGGAGTAAGTTTGATGAAGTTATAAGCTGTTTTGTGAAATGTCTTCTTTCGGTTTCATTGTAAAAGTCCGAGAGGAAATCAACGGAGCGATTATCCGTGCGCGGCCGTAATGTGCTTGCGTGCACGTATAATATTGATCATCTAGCGTTTATTTGAAAACGATTCATAAAAAGGCCGACGAATATCAACGTTGTGGAATATTCCACTAAAAGACGATTTTCATAGAATGCTCCAGAATGAGCTGTTTTTTATATCAAAACGGGGGCTTTTCTAACTGCTCTGAAACGGAAACGACGCGATAAAAAAAGAATCTGCCTTCACAGCACTGACTGGAAAATAGTATTTGATAATGCGATGGGCAGATTAGACACATAGCCATAATTTAAAACATAGATTAGGCGATATTAACGTTAACATTGGCGCGGATGGTGGCATTCAAGCGGTAAAACGGAAAACCAGGCATGGCATTGAAAGAGTTAATGGAATTACTATAGATGGTCATGCAAATCTATATATGCTGCTAATTACATCCATGCATAAAGTGTTTCAGATGAGAGGGTCATTTAGGAACCCCCTAAAAACACCTCAGACATCTACCAGTCCACCAACCAGGAGTATTGTCTATCCATTTCTTGAGTTGATAAGAGACAAGGATACAGAATAAGAGTGAGACTGATAGATTTGATCACAAACCAGCAGGTTCTGAACAGCCCTAAAAAAGGCACCCAGCGGCCAGCACCCAGAGCATCTCTATTAAACCCGTTTTGTTTGTCTTTCAGAGGGAAGAAGCATTGAATCCCTCATCAATCAGCACAGACAACTGAATCACCTGTACTACTGGTTTACTGGGTTGTGGGTTTTTGTAAGACATGCCTGGTGATTGGTGGGAAGTGGACGGCCTGATGCTGGAGTCTGGAGCACATAGAGGCCTACCAGTCAAAATAAAAGGCCATCACACCCACTCTGCAAGAGATACGTTTCTACATTCTGACAAAAGGAGAACTTATGAGAGGAGTTGAACCTCCGTGAAGCGGCAGCATGGAATCACATGGAACACACAGAGCTGAGAAAGACGACGACAACAGAAGAAGTTAGGCATCATTTATTCCAAAATAGAAAGCTCTAAGGCAAAACAGACGAGAAAAAAAGTGAACAACAGTTCATAAAAAGCGAGACGGAGAGGATGCGAGTGGAGAAACAGAGAGCACAGCAGAGGGCCCACCCAGAGTCACGACACCTCCAGGCCACCGGGGGGGGGGGGGGCGTTTCAATTCCCGTCATTAACCATTCCATTCAACAGGTTGAATTTATACAAGACAAAGGAGGAAATAAACGAGATTGTAACTATTCACAGACAATTCGTGTACAGTACAATATTACAGGTATATTCCAACGAGAGGCACACCCCGACTTGTGCAGCAATATCAACAAATTGATAAAGACTGACTTGGGAAAGGGATGTTTTTTTGGGGACAGAATGACCAAAAAGGAAGCCACGGCCAGCGCTGGTCTCAGGTCCTTCAGGAGGGACATGAGGAAGGGGAGCGGATGTACTGCTTTGTACAACAAACTTTCCAACTGCTCCCTCTCTCTGTTTTCAATGCGATAATATATGTATGTGTACATAAATAAAATAAAAAAAAGAGATTAATGCGTGCAAAAAGTCATCTGTCGTTCTTCTTGTTCGTGACCGAGTGTCCCATCTGCTGACGTGGATCCTGCCTGCTGTGTGTACCGGGGGGGGGGGGGGGTTCATCGACAGTCCCTTATGATTGCGTAATAAGCATAGTGTTCTGGATTGTACACTTGGTGGTGGTGGTTGTGGGGGTCTAACGGCTACCATCATAAAAATGATTAAAACACATGACACACTGTATACACACATTGTGGTAAAACTGGATTTCTACTTAGAAAAATCAACGCGTACTGCAACCGGGTCGCTGTGCGAGAGAGCGCCTGGGGATACGTCCCACCACAGGACACGGTGTCCTCACCATGCCTTGGGGATACGTCCCACCACAGGACACGATGTCCTCACCATGCCTTGGGGAGACAGGGGCGTCCTGCAGTTTAGTGTCCTTTTGACTAATTTCGCTAAGGGGTTTAGGGCTTTCTTTCTGTGCTTCTTGGCTAGGATTTGTTTTCTTTACAAAAGAACATAGGTAAGGCCTTTTAGTATCGCAAGTTTAAAACCAATTTACATAGGAATCTTCCATCTGCAATTCAGTTTATTTTTTTCATTTTTTTATAGAAAACGTCATCAAACCCCGTAAAACAGGGTCGCTAGCTTTTCATAATGAATCTGTACATAAATATTCCTTACAAAACAAAAGAGAGAACACAAAACAAACAAGAACACAAAAAAAACTCATTACTTCTCATGTTTATATAAAAATAAGCATCTCTCCTTTCTTTTTTCCTCTTCTCCTCGTGGGCTTGGCGAGGCCTTGCGGGCCCTTTGTGTAAAGCCATAGAATATCAGTCATAATAAGAGTGCGCACGTCTACTCAAACACAAGCATGCAAAAAAAGGTGAAGGAGAAACCTTCACACACAACTTTTGAAAGTGTTGGCATCCAAAATCAGAATAACAGGGAGAGGAGGCGGTAAAAACAAATGCATTCAACATTTAGAAACAGAGCGTACAAACTTGCTTCGTGTGTTTCTTTTTAACAGTTTTTTTTTTTGCTTCCGTCATGTCCACTGTATGTCTTCTGGAGTTTACGATATATTACAAAAAAAGTGCACTCGCCTACTTGACCAAAAAAAAAAAAAAAAAAAGCATCTGAAAATGTTAAGTCCTGACACGCGACACACGTGGCCTTCCAGGAGCGACAGGCCGTATGTCCTGTGGTTGTGCTCTATGTAAACCTAGTGTGAGTGCGTGTGTGTTAGGTATGGAACGGTTTGGTTCATATTATGGTTTTGGAGTCACGGTTTTCGGTCCATTAGGGTGAAAAAAAGATACCCGGACCAATTTCAATAGTATAAAAAAAGGTTTGCCTTCAATATGCTATAATTATTTGACATTTGTGCCTCATGGGAATCACCTTATTGCTGAAGTGACTATGAGAGGGAATATTAACGTCGTGGTTCAAGCACTGAAACAACAAACCATTCCACGACTGGGCTGCATAGTTTCGCTACAACCCACGTTTTTCACACAAACCGTTCCACCCCCAGTGATTCAGTCAGACTGTTTGATTACATAATCACGTACGTAGGCTTGTTTATTCATGGTGTGTTGTATAGTCCTATATCTCTGTGTGTGTGTGTGTGTGTCCTCTACTGCAAAGAGTCGCTGTTGTCCAGACCCAGTCCGGCCATGTCTGTGTCGTCGTCGTCCTCGTCTCCGCTGTCCCCCGACTCGTCCTCGCTGTGGCCACCCATCATCACCTGCTGCACGGCCAGCGTGGCGCCGTCCGAACTGAGGCTCTGCAGCCCCTCCATGGTCATCGTCACCAACGTGCCTGGAGGGGGGGGGGGGGGGGGGGGGGAAGGGAGGGTGAGAGGGAGGGAGAGAGGGAGGGGTGAGAGGGAGGGAGGGTGAGAGGGAGGGTGAGAGGGAGGGGGGAGGGAGGGTGAGAGAGAGGGTGAGAGAGAGGGAGGGTGAGAGGGAGGGATGAGAGAGGGAGGGTGAGAGAGAGGGGTGAGGGAGGGGGAGGGAGGGTGAGAGGGAGGGGAGAGGGAGGGTGAGAGAGGGAGGGTGAGAGGGAGGGGTGAGAGAGAGGGGGTGAGAGAGAGGGAGGGATGAGAAGGATGAGAGGCAGGAAGGGAGTAACAGGAGGAAAGGAGGGATAGAAGGAGGAACAGAGGATGGGGATGGAGGGTAGGAAAGGAGGGATGGGTGGAGGAGACGGAGGGAGGGAAAGAGAGATGATGATGTCACTATACTGACGAGGGCATAATTCATAAAACCTCTGAAGGCAACTTGCTCTACAGCTGAACCATCTCATCCAGTCGTTGACATTAGTACGTAACAGAGAGAATCCTGCAGAGATTAATCAAATGTAAAATGTAATATATTTCCTATCTTCACTTCACATTGAAGACTTGTTGCTGGTTATAATTAGTGTTTTCACATTCACACTATAGTATATTGATATTGTTACTATTAATCAATGTATATCTACATAGTATATTGACATTGTTGTTACTATAAATGTTATTCTATGAAACAATGTATAATAATACATCAAATTTGTATAGCGCTTTTTCCGAATGCTCAAAGACACTTTACAGAACAAAACGAATATAGTTTTAGTAGACATTTAAAAAAATATATTATATAAAAGGTGAGAGAGGAAGGAGTTCAAGGCTTGAAGGCAAGGATAAAAAGGTGGCATTGTTACTATAACTGTTATTCTATGAATCAATGTCTGCTTGATTCTCTGTTCTTTTTTACTAGCTCAGGGCCTATGGATGAAAACTACCCTTCTTGGTTAAATCATATTTTTTTATGTACATTGTCTCGGTCAAATAAACAAATAAACTAAACTACTTTGTAAGAACTCTTAGTACAAGCATTATGGGGTTGCCAGCTACATCGTAAGCATTGGGATTCACTTACCGTAATTGCCGGACTATAAGCTGCACCTTTTTTCCCATGTTTTGAACCCTGCGGCTAATCGATGCAGCTAATCTATGTTTTTTTTTTTTTTTTTTTGGCGAACGGCCACCAGGGCCGCTCTTGCAGGTGTCTAATGGACACCAGCTGCTTATAGTCCGGTGCGGCTTGTATATGTACACATTTAATTTCCGTTCTATATCTAGCTGGTGTGGCTTATATTCAGGTGCGGCTTATAGTCCGGCAATTACGGTAATATCCGGGAGGCGCTTTTCCCCACTATGTGTCGTTTATATCCGGACCCGAATTAGAAGGTCAAGAATAAAAGCAATGTGCTGCAGTGGGAGGAGTCATCGGAGCGGCGGTGGTCTGGTGCCATGTGTACCGTCAGGCATGGTGACTTGCTGCTGTCCCGCTGCGATGGAGTCTGGCCAGAAGCGCTGCAGCGGCCGGTTCTGGGGCGTCTTCTTCTTGGTTTTGGGTGTTTCGGAGGAGCTGGCGTCCAACATGGGCTGCAGGATCCGCCTCCTGGCGTTTATAAACCTGGGGAAGACGGACTGCTTCAGTGAAACTGCATCGCTAGGTAACAGCTGGGACCCACGTTTATTTTGTTCACAGAGACCGTCTGCACCGTTAAAAAATTTACAAATTAACCATTCTGTGTTGTCAGTAATTTGCCAGTGACTTAAAATATGAAATAAAAGCAATAAAATATATGACTCATATGGATGACTCCCCATTCCGAGAGACAGGGCTCAGGTCTGGTTAGCAATTAAGAACAGAGTCAATTCTTTACAGCTTAGGAGCAAATTCTTCCCTTAAACAGCCTGAGAACAAGAAAATGTACCTTTCTCAGATAGGGATCCCTAGGTAAATGCATTGCATAGCTATTGAAACTCACCAGTTATTGACCTGTAGGAGCGTTAGGTTGGTCTGCGTGGCAATCTGCTTCTTCTCATCCTCTGTCGGGTATGGGTGCTATGGCAACGCAAACACAGAAGACATTTATTTTTCTATTTTAATTCAAATATGAATACACATCAGTCATGTTCCATAGGTGAAAAATTTATTTTTGCAACTTGGGTAGATGCAGATTTAGCATAACTACATAAGCCTGAATGAAAAACGAATGTTAAAGAAATTATAATTAGCAAAAAAGGCATGCGTGTTCAGTCAACTTTCAATAGATACATTAAATAGAAGAAATAAAGACTCTCCCTCTGCACTATCCATTCATCTTAGTTAAGTTGGAATTTCATACATTTCCATCTACATCCTCCCTCTCGGTCAGATTCTCCATCCATTTCAAACTGGACTTCCACTGCTATGACACTCGGATATACCTCAGCACCAAATCCCCCCACAACCCACGCCTCTCTCACATCGACTCCTGCCTGTCTGCAATAAAAGACTGGATGCAACAAAATCTCCTCAAACTCAATAGTATCCGCTAAATTCCTTTGCAATATTGCAAAGATCAGGCCCTCTCTCTAGTCTCCACACCCTGCTGCTGAAACACTGATCCACGCCTTCATCTCCTGCCGTCTCGACTACTGCAACTCACTCCTCTACTGCACCCGTGCTGCTCCTTCGACAGACTCCAACTGGTCCAGAACGCATCCGCCAGACTTCTAACTCATACCAAATCCTGGAAACACATCACCTCAGTCCTGAAAGACCTCCACCTGTCTCCGAACCGGTTCAACAACAAAATCCTGGTCCTCACCTACAAAGCCCTTCACCAACTAGCCCCCAGATATCTCACAAACCTCCTCTCCCAAGACATTAGAGACTCAACAGTCTCTCTCCCAGGCTCTGGAACTCTCTCCCCCAAGACATCAGAAACAAGTCTCTGTCCCAGGCTCTGGAACTCTCTCCCCCAAGACATTAGAAACAAGTCTCTCTCCCAGGCTCTGGAACTCTCTCCCCCAAGACATCAGAAACAAGTCTCTCTCCCAGGCTCTGGAACTCTCTCCTCCAATACATTAGAGACTCAAGAGTCTCTCTCAAGACCCATCTCTTCTCCACTGACTTCTCTTAACCCCCCATCCATCCGTGTGTTTGTGTTATGCTCGTCTGTCGTTTGTCTCACTACCACTGCCCCTTTAGTGTAAAGCGACTGAGCTCTAGAAAAGAAAATATGATTATCATCATTAGTTACAGTGCCCCTCTGCTCTCTGTGCCACTCACCCCAATGTGCTGGAAGAGCCAGGAGCGCATGACATTGGTAGCTTGCTTGGGGAGAACGCCTCGCTTATTCTTGGACGAGCTGTCGTCGTGATTGAAGAGGTTCAGGTCCTGGTGGAACTGCAGCTGGAGCTGTGGGAACCCCGAACACTGAGGATTTGATTTAGTTTGCCATTAAAAAAAACTGTCAAGCCAAGCTTCCTGGTGTGCAGCACACAAAGGCTCTAATCCTGCCAGTTCTCAGTAGAGGGGGAAAGTTTGGACGATCCAAGTTGCAGCCTTTTCTGGGGATGGGAACTTCAACTGATCTCAGGTTATGTAATCTACTAGCATAAAACAAAGGTCTTCTTGTGTAGGTCAAAACATATAACCCCTGTGCAACTCAGGCAGTTAAATGTATACCGGGAGCCATTTAGAATGTTTATGTTGTAAAGTTAGAAAAGGTCATATCAAATATGTGGATTGCAAATGTATTGTGATATTAATACGCCATGGAAATGTAGTGCTTTGTTGGTTCACTTAGTTTGTTTCCATTACTCATCCAGTGATTAACTGACTAGTGATCCTATTGTTAACCTAGACATCATCCAGTGATTAACTGAGTAGTGATCCTACTGTATTGTTAACCTAGAGATCATCCAGGGATTAATAAAGTTACAGATTTGCCTGCAGTCTGAACAAAGTCTTGTATTACCTGATTGTTCTGGACACGTATGGTCCCAGGAGAGAGGGCCTGCGTCACAACCTGGCCCTGTGGGGTCACTACTGTAACAGGCTGGTAAACAGTTCCACCTGGGAGACACACACACACTTAGTAAACACCTCAACCTCTGAGAACAGGAACAATAACAAATAAATATACAACAGAAAATCTGTAAATCAGTCAAGAAGATTTGGAATTCAGCTGGGATTGGGTTTACATAAAAGCTCCAAGTGCCTCTATAATAAAACAATACAAACAAATGAAAATAATAATAAGTGCCACTATAATAATAGCCACAATAATAATAAGTGCCACAATAATAATAAGTGCCACTATAATAATAGCCACAATAATAATAAGTGCCACAATAATAATAAGTGCCACTATAATAATAGCCACAATAATAAGTGCCACAATAATAATAATAATAATAACAATTGCCACAATAATAATAATAGCCACAATAATATGAATAATAATTGTGGTAATAATAATACTAAATGATTAAGTGCAGGTGATATAGTGGTGGTGAGCGAGGAGTACCTGAGGTAGTCGTTGTATGCCACTCCGACATACCTGCTACCACCTGGGTGGGGTTGACAGTCGTCACGGTAACGTTGCCTTGCTGCAGAGCCGACGCCGGCACCACGATCTGACCCTGGGGACTGATGGTCCCTGTGAAAGTCGGGGTCTGCACGCACACACACACATTTCTATTCTTGCACATTGATTGCACATAAATGTCTGCCATTCTGCGCTGTTGTCGTTTAGTTTACCATTAGATATTTTGGCCCGCCAGCAATAATTTCTGGCCCGTCAGATTATTTTGAGAATATGATCTTTATTTTACGCGCGGGAAATATTCACTCGGGACGCCAGAGTGAAGCTGTATCTATCTACCGGTAGTCATCAAAAACATGTCTGTCACTATAGCCAATTGAAATGCTAGAAATGGTCACGTGGACTGGGAGAACCAATGAAATAGTCCCACCGGGCTGCGTGTATATTTCCCTAACACACTTTAACTTCCGCGTTCGAGATGCGAACGAGTAACAAAATGTGTTTAAAAAAAAAAAAAAAACATCTTTGGATAGCTTCTTTGCAACGGGGAAATATAACACTTCTTTTAATAAACAGGAGTCATGCTTAAAATACGGGTTTATCGCAACAGGTCGGTGATTCTTGCGTGCTGAGCCGACGTCCTCTGCATAATATGTGGCAACAACAACAACAACAACAACAACAACGAGGCAATGATGACAACTGTGTTCAAGTTGGCAGATAAAGTAGCTGCATTCAACGCCAATCTGGAATTGGAGGGCGGCGAGTGTATATTTGAGATGTTTCAAACATTAGCAGGGATTTTGGAGGACTGAACAACAAACAAGGTATGGTGAGTCGTGTTTTCATGCATTCTGATCTGCTGTTCATCACCCGCCGCGGTGATCTGCAACAGCTGATCTGCTGTTCATGAATGAATGAATGAATGAAAACTTTATTTAACAGATTGCAGAATGGGTACACTACAGTACGGCGCAATACACACAATTGTTAAGGGGATGCAGACCAGAGAAAAACGTTTGTCTTGTTTACATCAGGGTCCCCCATTTGCGAGTGCTCGCTTATGCCTGTGTTTTTTTTTACTGTTGTGAAGCACTGTGAACTGCAACCATTGTATGAAAAGTGCTATACAAATAAAGTTATTATTATTATTATTATTATTATTATTAAGTGTATGCACCCGCCGCGGTGCTGCATTTTTCACTATCAGTATATTAAATTAGCCATTGTTTTTAGTCCTGGGACTCCTGGCCCGCCAATCAAAGGCTTGGGGAAAATCTGGCCTGTGGCCAGACCTAATTGCAGACCCCTGTTTTAGAGTCTTAAAGTTTAGTTCAGAGTCTAAACCAAGAATATATTTTTGCATATATAAATGCAAGAATAAACTACTACAGATTTTGTGTCTGACGTTTCCCCGTTTACAGTCACTTGTTTGTGGCAAGACTCCCCAAGCTGATAGAATAACATTGAAAGTAATAATTGTGTAGCAGACTCACTGAAAACGCAACGCCACGTCATTAACACTTTGGCTGCCTTGGGTTAAATTCATGATATACCATAGATTGCCAGCGCTATTTGTCTATGGAGAAAGTCCCCTTCTTTGCAGGGCTATAACTGTTTAAATTCTATTGCTACATTGCCATTATTAGGGCCCATTCAAAGTCCTATATGTATTGTTCATTGTGTAGCAACGTTAAACTTTTTCATTCACATATTCATAGTAAAGTATGGTCTAATGTATAAGTATGTTTTCATCTCTTTCTGCAGCTTTCTCCAGAACGTGATCTATAGCCCCAAATGCATTATATTGATGATGAAATACAGTTTGATGGCAATCAGCGCGATATAAAAAATTCCAACTAGACGTACTTCTAGAAGTTACTACACGTCATCTGATGTTGACCGGATGGGCGAGGGGGCGTTTATAATTCCGTGGGCAGCGTTATACCAATCATCTAATGTGGGTCAAATGTTGATAAAAGCAGTTAGTATCGAAGATGGTAACGTTACACGCTGAAACTCACCCCAGTCTCCGCGCGCCGTTGGGCGATCATCGTAGAGTAGAAATTTTATCATTATGGGATATATTATTACCCGGTCCATCTCCAGCTTGTATAATGGTATATACGTCCAAATCATGTTGTTTATCGAGTTATTGGCAATCGATCGCTATGTAGTGTGACGAGCTAGAGTGCCGGAACCTATACCGAGTGCCCGGAAGTAATATGGCCGACCAGCAAAACCTCTACTGCGCTTCCTGTTAAGCGGTTGCGCCGATCGGCCACCAGATGGCGCTCCTGAACCGCCAGAGAGCTCAGTGGGTCCTGCTGGTGGATCTCAGGCCAGCGGAGGGGGAATATGAATCCGATCGCAGATTTTTGAAATATTGATATAAGGACGCTGTACATCGTCCCCCGGCAACTTTAGCATGGCCAGCAAAGACGTCTAAAGACGTGTCCCGGCAGTCAAAGTGTTAACCAAACTGACATGTGCAATCTGGTGATCAACTTAAATATCAGGAATGTCAATATTTTCACATTTCAAGATCCGCTGAATGACATTCCAAGTTTAAAATGTCAAGATGTTTCCAAGACCCTAAACATGACAAAGTTGTCCCTCAATCAAATAAGCCTTCTCTACTTTTACATCTCACTCCAGTCACTTCCTAGAGTCCCAGGTCTGTATATTTTCCAGAGCGGATGGTGGACATAGTCGGGGAAATCAACATCTCTTTCCCGCTTGTTTCAGTCTATGGTCCCTAGGTTTTGATGCCTGTGAGAAATACTCATTTATATACTCTGTCTTAGTGTGTATACTTGTGTACTTGTGTGTGTGTGTACCTGGGTCTTGGCTGGAGAGAAGCTCTGGACATGGCCCTGTACAGGTGAATAGGGGCTGCCTGGATCTCCACTCAGCAGGGTCTCGCTGTTCATCTTGGTCTTCAGGCAGGCGATGTAGCGGCTACAGAAGTCCTTACAGAGGTCACTGACCTTCTCCAGCTCCAGCAGGTGGATCCGCAGCACCTGGATGGCCTTGACCATCTGGAGGTCAAAAGGTCAAAGGCTAAAGGTTAACAGTGGAGAGTAAAAATATCCTAATACCAAAGGCTCTCACGAGAAGTCTGCTCACTGCGCCACCATCTTGATAACGGCAACTAACAAGACCTGACCCCCTTCTACATGTGCGTCATCCAGTGGTTGTTACCATGGCAACCACTGCAGAGATCGTTATTAATCTTTTTTTTTGTATCCACTTTTTCTCCCATTTTCTATATTTTCTCCCATCCCAATTTCATATCATCCAATTCAATCCTCCCCTGTCACGAACGCTGTTTCTTGCCTCCCACAAGCCGGCTGCAATGTGGACTAAGTCATACATAGCACAAGTCCCCTCCGGTACTTGAGGTAACAGCAGTCGCATCTTTTCACCTGCGCAGCTCGATCTCTCAGTGGCGAGGAGTAACGCGTGGGAGGCTCACGCTGCCCCCGACACTTCCTGATTCTACTGCGCAGGCGCACCAACCGACCTGTAGGAGTCGCTGTCCACAACGCCAGATCCCCACCCATCAGTTTCCCACCCCCTAATACGGCCAATGTGTATTAGTATGAACGACCAGCTAAACTGAAAGCAATGTGGAGCGCTGGGCTCGAACAGGCGAGCCCAGCGTCTCCGCATTCGTGGCGAGCGCCTTGCCCACTACGCCACGTAGCCGCCCACAGATAGTTATTAATCTTAAACATCTTTAAAACTCCAAATGTAGTATATTGTAATTTTACTCAACACAAAATAACATCACATTTAAATGATTTTCTCTGAATGGGTTTGTTTTCTAGCAAGTAGGTTTGTTGTTGCAGAGGTGCTCCGTCTCATTATATAGTGAGTCTCTGCCAAATGTGCCAATACATATTATGTGTGTCAAAATAAAAGGGATTTGTTGCATGTGTGCTGTGGCTGTCAGGGTGCAGGACTGCTGATAAGTGGACACGTCTCGTTCATAATGACCATTTCCTTCATCAGTAATGTGCACTACTCCTCTAACCCATTGAATCCGGGAAACACATGCGTGTACAATGGGGGAAATAAGTATTGAACACATCAACATTTTGTTCAGTAAATGTATTTCAAATGAGCATATTCAAGCGAAATTTGCACCAGACTTTGGTATTAACTCAAGAAATCCAGACAAAATCTAAACATTAAAGTCCATATATGTAAATAAAGTTATGTGTAATAAAGTGGAGTGAAACAGGAAAAAAGTATTGGACACACTTAAGAAAAATCAGTAGACCACAGCAAGGAAAGGCAAGGAACTAGCTGAAAACCAAAACTAATTAGGAGGCAACTCTACCTCCTATCTGTGCTAATAATGTCAACTGGGTTAGAATATATTGATGGGCTATAAAATGTTTTTTTTGTTACCAAGGTGCCACACAAGAAACATCAAATGATGGGTAAAAGCAAAGAGCTCTCAAGACCTTCACAAACAGATTGTTGCAAATCATGAAAATAGAATTGGCTAAAGACGTATTTCACAACTTCAGAATCTTCCAGTAAGCACCATTGGGGGCATTATCCATAAGTGGAAGCAACATCACTCCATCATCAACCGGCCATGCACAGGAGCTCCTCGCAAAATGTCTGATCAGGGAGTCAGAACTAAGGATACTTAGAAGAGTAGCCAGAGAGCCATGGACCACTAGAAAAGAGCTCCAGAAAGACTTGGAGGCAGCAGGTACAACTGTGACAGAAAGGACCATAGGCAATGCACTCCACCGCCATGGCCTCTGTGCGCGCTCAGGCCGCAAGATTCCACTACTGAAGAAAAGACATGTTGAAGCGTGTTTAAAGTTTGCGAAACAACATTTGGACAAGCCAGTGAACTACTGGGAGCATGTACTCTGGTCAGATGAGAAGATTTTTACTTTCTGGCTGTCACACAACACACCATGTGTGGAGGAGAAATGGCACTGCACATTACCCGAATAACACTATACCAACTGTAAATGCAGCTGTCGCCTATAGAGGGCGCATGTTTATTTTTATATTTCATTTTATCTCATGTGACGTATCACGTCCTGTCTCACGCTCTGACTTGCCGTAGTTTGAGCAGATCTAGCAGAACGTGTCCAGACATGTAGGAGAAGATTTATGCACTTTATTTGTCAAAGCTGAAAGACTAAAGTACTAGAGTTTTGAAGATAACCCCTCCCATTGAGCTGCAAGCAGGCCAAAGTGGTTAGTAAAGTTTATTCACACTTTTCGTTTTGTTTTTGTAATTCTATTGACTGAATTGTATGAGTATTGACTGTTATTATTTCCTGCATTGTAGTTCTATGGTGGTGGTGATGAACGTGATTTGCATCAATAAACAGCCATCTGTAATTAAAGAACTCAGAGTCCTCGTCGTGCATCAATGGGCGGCACGGTAGAACACTGGACTGTGAAGTTGAAGACTCCCAAGTGAGAAATGAATCGCGTTGGCTATGAGGACGTCGGGTAGAGGATTGTCTGCAGTCGAAGATGTATCATCATGTCTGGGGAACTTTTGTGCTGGGAAGGAGTTGCAGCAGTGTGCACATGGCCAAACAAGCGAGCTCGTGGAAGAAGACGGCTCGAGGTTGGCGCGGGTACAGGACTCTGCCACTGAACTTTTCCATGTATCGGTAAGATTTCACAGCATCCATCTTAAAGAAGCAGCAGACGTTTCCCTACATTGAAGTTGAACTGCATAGGCAAATGCCATTTACCAAGTTGACTGACACGTCTCAGGTATTGACTTTCAGAGAGAAGTATTGTTGTAGGCTACAATTGCATTGCAAGTGCGCACATTCTTGAGACTGTATATAAGGTTGTTTACAGTTTAATATTTTTGGCCATTTAAGAATAGGTTGATATTCATTAATGAAGTCTAGCTTTATAAGGTTAATTTAGAAAAGGCCAATCATAAAGGGTATATTCGAACTTGATAGTTTGCATTTTCATAATAGCCTACTAGGCTTACATTTTCATTTCATTTTTGAATTTCATATTAGCCTACACATTTTACCAGTTATATCCCAGTATAGTAAGCTACTATAATATAAACCTAGGCCTATGGTTTATTTTTTATTTTTCGTGATTTGTATTTCACATTGAAGAAAGGTGTAGATTTGAATTAGCCTACAATGTTCAACTAAATTAAGCATTTTATTTTTGAATACTTAAGACATTTGTTGACACTTTATTATTAGGCTTACACATTTCTTAGACTGAATTCATATTAGCCTACCCCTCTATTTACAGATCATAGTTCTTATTCCATAGATATGGTTCATAAATATTTAATGAATACATAATTGATTTATTTACTACACAGTAAACATGTCACAAAGGGGTGAAATAGAGCAGACTGAATCTCAGATTGAGACAGACAAGCTAGACGATAGTGAGCCAGTGATGGATCTAAAGGTGAACTTCAAAAGGGCATATGAGAGGTGGAAGCACAACATAAATGGACTGAAAAAATCCATCAAGTATAAGGACTACTCTGAGCTAATGGAGACCATGGCCAGAATAAATTCAGCCCAAAGTGAGATTGATGGTATTTATCTAGAAATGAGACACTTTACATCCCGATCATCCAGACTCAGAAACCTGTAGAAGGAATGATACATGCCAATCGCTCACCAGGACTGCTAATACAAAGGCTCAGCAGTTCATCAACAACAAGAGGAGAACCAGGACTGCTAATAAAAGGGCTCAGCAGTTCCTCAACAACGGTGGTTCTGAAATCTCAGTGTCACACAACGCAAGACAAGCTGCAGCGGAAGCAGCCGCAACTACAGAGGTACTAAAAATAATGAAAGACGAGAATGAGCAAGAAGGAGAAATCCGAAGACTGGAGCAGGAAGATGAAAGGCTGTCGGCTGAAAACGACGCAGAGAACGCCAAGAAAAGAGTTCTATTCATCATGGAAAGTGCTGATAGAAGAACAAAGCTAAATGAGAAAAAGAGAGAAGTGGAACGGTTAGAGGAACTCAAGAAACTCAACGCAGCTAAGGCAAAGCTAAAGGTTTACACTGAAAGCGTTCATAATGATGATGAAGATGATCATCTGTGGTTACCCCTTCTACACCATCCTTCAGCACATTCGCTAGCTCTCACCCCACAAGAAGAACTGCGTCCTCTTGCGCCTCCAGTGTATCAACCCAACCCCAATCCGGTAGTCTCTAGACCTCAGGGGAGTGTAGACTCAGAGCCTGGGGTAAAGACAGTCTCTAGACCTCAGGGGAGTGTAGACTCAGAGCCTGGGGTAAAGACAGTCTCTAGACCTCAGGGGAGTGTAGACTCAGAGCTTGGGGTAAAGACAGTCTCTAGACCTCAGGGGAGTGTAGACTCAGAGCTTGGGGTAAAGACAGTCTCTAGAACTCAGGGGAGTGTAGACTCAGAGCCTGGGGTGGAGAGTGAGCGAGAGGAACGGGAAGAGCCTGTCATTCTGACTGGACAAGAGCCATGCACTGCTACAGCAAACGGTGTGAAGAATGAAGATGAGAATGAGCAAGGAGAGAGACCGTCTCAACAAGGAGAGAGCCCGTCTCAACAAGGAGAGAGCCCTTCTCAACAAGGAGAGAGCCCTTCTCAACAAAGAGAGAGCCTGTCTCAACAAGGAGAGAGCCCTTCTCAACAAGGAGAGAGCCCGTCTCAACAAGGAGAGAGCCCTTCTCAACAAGGAGAGCCCTTCTCAACAAGGAGAGAGCCCGTCTCAACAAGGAGAGAGCCCTTCTCAACAAGGAGAGAGCCCGTCTCAACAAGGAGAGCCCGTCTCAACAAGGAAAGAGCCCGTCTCATCAAGGAGAGAGCCCTTCTCAACAAGGAGAGAGCCCTTCTCAACAAGGAGAGAGCCCGTCTCAACAAGGAGAGCCCTTCTCAACAAGGAGAGAGCCCGTCTCAACAAGGAGAGAAGCCCTTCTCAACAAGGAGAGAGCCTGTCTCAACAAGGAGAGACCTTCAACAAGGAGAGAGACCTTCTCAACAAGGAGAGAGACCTTCTCAACAAGGAGAGAGCCCTTCTCAACAAGGAGAGAGACCTCATCAACAAGGAGAGAGACATTCTCATCAACAAGGAGAGAAAACAAAACCAGGAGAGTTTGTGAAAGAAGACTTCTATCTTCAGAAAAGATGGAAGAGAGTTCAGTTCCTGTCAAATGAGTTCTGGACTAGGTGGAGAAAGGAGTACCTGCTTAATCTGCAACACAGAAGAAAATGGACCAAGGACAGGAGAAATACCAGCAAGATGAGAACTTGCCAAGAAATCAGTGGAAGTTAGCTGCTGACAATAGGGTCAGAAGAGTTAAGCGGTTAGTCAGTGACACAACACTAGACAACAAAGGCGCACGCACATCTCAGCCACATTATTTAGAGAGAGCCATACACAAAACGGTACTATTACTGGAAGTAGAGTAAAGGCTCATTGAAACATTTTTTTTTGTTTGTGTATTTGGTTTGTTTAAAGGGTTCCCAGTGTTTAAAGGGTTCCTGATGTTTTACCAGGTTATGTTGAAAATCACATGTTATGTGATTGGTGGGAGTGTAAATGCAGCTGTCGCCTATAGAGGGCGCATGTTTATTTTTATATTTCATTTTATCTCATGTGACGTATCACGTCCTGTCTCACGCTTTGACTTGCCGTAGTTTGAGCAGATCTAGCAGAACGTGTCCAGACATGTAGGAGAAGATAGTGCACTTTATTTGTCAAAGCTGAAAGACTAAAGTACTAGAGTTTTGAAGATAACCCCTCCCATTGAGCTGCAAGCAGGCCAAAGTGGTTAGTAAAGTTTATTCACACTTTGTTTTGTTTTTGTAATTCTATTGACTGAATTGTATGAGTATTGACTGTTATTATTTCCTGCATTGTAGTTCTACGGTGGTGATGAACGTGATTTGCATCAATAAACAGCCATCTGTAATTAAAGAACTCGGGAGTCCTCGTCGTGCATCAATGGGCGGCACACCAACAGTGAAGTTTGGAGGTGGAAGTATCAGGGTGTGGGGCTGCTTCTCCTCTCCTGGTACTGGCAGACTTCATATCATTGAAGGAACAATGAATGGAGCCATGCACAGAGAAATTATTGAGAGGAACCTGCTGCCATCCACCAGGATGCTGAGGATGAGACGTGGGCGGACCTTCCAGCAGGACAACGATCCAAAGCAAACAGCAAAGGAAACTCGCAGTTGGTTTCAGAGAGAGAACATCAACTTGTTGGAATGGCCCAGTCAATCACCTGACTTAAACCCAATTTAACATTTGTGGAAGCATCTGAAGATCCAGATTCACAAGAGGCCCCCCCACAATCTTCAAGATTTAAAGACAATCTGTGTAGAGGAATGGGCCAAAATCACACCTGAATACTGTGTCATTCCACTTTATTACACATAACTTTATTTATTCAAAAAGAGGATATGGAGAGGGCTTCAGCGTTCTTGGTTGTTTCGGTAGGTGCTCTTTGGATTAAATTACCAAACAGACATATACATCTAACAGCTCCATTAATTGTCAAACCACACATGTTATTTATATACTGTCGTGTTCTAAATGTGACTCTTTTTATGTTGGTCATACGAAACGCAGCCTACTTGATCGACTGGCTGATCATAAATATGCTATCAAAACAAACGATATGGATTATGCAATGGCTAAACATATTCAAGATGTTCACCAAAGTACCTCTGTTTTATTTACAGCTATCGGCATTGACAGTGTTCCGCTCACGTCTAGGGGAGGAAATAGACAGAGAATACTAAACCAGAAAGAAAGCCGCTGGATCGATAGACTAGAGGCCACCTCACTCCCAGGTTTAAATGATTCTAAAGACATGGTGTCATTTTTATAGGCCAAGTAGGACAGTTTATTTTTGTATCTTTGCATTGTTCATTATTATCTTTGATAGACTACAGGCCACCTCATTCCCAGGTTTAAATGACTCTGGACATGTCATTTCTATAGGCTAAGTAAGTAGGTTACTTTATTATATAGTATTCTCTTTATTATTATTTTCTTGCATTACTCATTGCTCTTACATTGTTATTTTTGATATTTTCTCTATTATTATAATTTTTTTCTATTCTATTCTATGTTTGATTTGAGTCATTTCCTTGTGTTGATACAATATTTTGTGTGTGTATGTTTATATACATATATAATGTATTCATTTTTTTATATATATATTTAGTATTATTGTATATTTCTTCCACGTTGACATCTATTAAGTAGATTGTATTCTTTACTGACCTTTTTCTAACTTGTCAAGTTAAGTATATGCTGTGCCTCCATTCATTTAACACCAGCTGTGCCCCATTGTTGTAATTAGTCTCTCCCAGAGTTCTGTTTTTTCTTTTTTCTTTATTAGTCACAGTTTTGTTTGGTTGCAGTTATCAACACCCTGATGAAGGCCCTGTGTAGGCCGAAACATGTCGGTTTATTTTAAATTCTCTAAATAATGTGAGCCATAAAATAAAGGCATTTTAAAACTTGTAGAGCTGCCTTGGATCTCAACTTTTTTATAACTTTATTTATGTATGAACTTTAATGTTTAGATTTTTTGTCTGGATTCCCTGAGTTAATACCAAAGTCTGGTGAAAATTTCACTTGAATGGCCACATTGGAAATATATTTACGGGATAAAATGCTGATGTGTTCAATACTTATTTCCCCCATTGTATATGCAGGCTATATAATGCCTTATTAGCAGGTGTTTCAGGTCTAAATGGGCTAAGACACTTAAAATCAAATACTAGCTATAGTATGTTAACACATTGTCTGCCACGCAGTTTGCCCATCTTATACCACTCTCTGCCAGTGCTGTAACCCTATGGAGGGTATCTATCGTCTATCACCTTCTTTGCAGGGCTATAACTTTTAAAATATTATAGCTATATCGACATTACTATGGCCCATTCAACATCGGGTATCTATCGTTCCGGATGTGGGAACGTTATATTTTTCCATTCATACATTGTCGTGTTAGTACAGTCGTGAATATAAGTATGTTTTTAGAGTGTAGAGCAGTAATTCCTAGAACGCGAGTTATAGGCCCTGACGCGTTATTATACATAATCGATTGGCGTTTCGTTCCTATTTGATTGATTGAATATTTTTGATTGATTGAATACTTTATTTTGACACAATCGTAGGACAAAACATTTAAAAGACAAAACAATAACAGTGTCAACACGCTGGTCAAAAATGGATAAAACACAATAAAGCCAAGGCTCGTTTCCATTGTGGTCCATACATGGAACATAAAAAGGCACAAAAACACAAATGGACATGTACACTAGACAGGACACATCCTAAAAATCTGTATAAAAACACCTAACCTAACAACTCATACAGTCAACTAATGTTAAAAGAAAATCCGCAAACCCTTAAAAGCAACTCATGATAAAAGAAATAAAAGCAAAGTTATGATAAAAGAGATAAAAAACATATTAAGACCAATTTGAGTTGCTGCTGAGCCATGTTTTTAGGGCGGATTTAAATCCAGAGTTCAGGAGTTTTATGAATGTTGGCAGGGCATTCCACATTACCGTAGCTGAGTAAAAAAAAAAAATGCAGCTTTCCCCATGCATGTCCTGACTCTCGGCGGGACCAGGTCCGTCGGGCTCCCTCTTGTGGCGTGTTTGTGGACATCTACTTTATTAAAATAATTTACTAGGTACACTACTTGGGGACCATTTCTTTCAGTACTTTAAAAACCAGTAGCATTTTAAGCTGGTGTACCCTTTCCTCAACCCTAAGCCATCCCAGACTGCACGCTATATACACGCTATATTAAAAAATTCAAATACATGTGATCGCTATACATTATGCTCCATCATGCGTGAAGGAAAGGGGGGGGGGGGGGGGGGTTGTTTATGATTCCTTGATTGTCAGTAACGGCTTTCTTTAGTACGACATCATACGTTGATCGGATGGATTTCAATGAAATAAATGCACAATCGAGCTGGAATTAACATTAGATTACTCTTACCTGTGGCCGATGAGTCTGGAGAAAAAAAAATCCAATTATTTGATTTCGATCTGCTAGATCCATTTTCCGTTTGTACGACGCAATAAACGCCGAAAGCATATAGATTCTTGCGTCTCGAAAGCGATCCAATGCACTCGAGGTGTTTGTCTGGATCCACGTAACAAGATACCTAGCTCTGCCGGAACATTTTCCCCGATGCACAGAGCGCCACATCCGGTTTAGAGTAGAGTGCAACTTGCCCGAAATCCACCAGGCGGCGGTATTGAGGCGTTGCAATATCAGACAGAGTCCAGCTGGCTCCCGGAGCCTTGCTGGATGAATTATGCATGCCAATAGCGAATAAACGAAATAACGATCATAAAAACGAGTAAACTCGTTGGCACAGAAGCAGTATTTTTCTCTCTTCCTTTATTTACCCAGGGTAGGTTATAAATTATAATCAAATGTATTTGTATAGCCCGAGATCACATGGAATAGCACCCATGATCTGTACAAGTCAAAGTCTTCTTGGACAAGTCAAGAAGAAACATCACAATAGATCAAAAACAAAAACCACCATAAAATTCAAATACGCGACACTCCCAGACTTTCCCCAATGAAGATAAGGAACGACTAGCAATAGGGGGGAAAAGCACAACAGGCGGCATGGAGGAGAGAAACCTCAGATGAGCTGTTCAAAGGGGATCCCCCAACTGGATGTCGTGATAATATAGTGTTGCAATGGATGATAGATGGATGGAGAATAGAACGTGCAAATAATTGGTATGAATGTATATATGCACATGTAATGAAACACATATATACAAACATGGTAGTAGTAGTATCTAAGGTACATAAGAATCTTTAGAAATTAAAATAAAGAGCTAAGAACCACAACAAAAAAGTTCTATTTTTAACCTTTATTTACCCAGAGTAGGTTCCCTGAGCACGGATGCTCTTTTTCAGCAACGCCCTGCTTCACACTCACCCCTGGGAGGGAGCTGCCCAGTACAACTGCAACCTGGCACTGTTGGCCACTGAGCATCTCCACTGGAGCAGTTGGGGGTTAAGTGCCCACCGTTCTAGAAGCTGGGTCATTTCCAGTTGCAGGGCAGCAAAGATTTCCCAAACAAACATTAACTGATATCAATACCAATCAAAATAATCATGATTATGATTTTTGCCATAATGGGGCAGCCCTGCCTCCAGCAGTGGAACCATGAGGGTGTTGTGGGTGGCGAGCTGGCGACATGCATGTACAGGTAGTTTACCATCAGGCTGTGAAAGTACTAGACAGGAAAACAAACAGCTAGCTACCACCATTTTCATAGCATAACAAACCAGAATCTATTGAGGTGGGACAATCTTGTTAATAGGGATGCACCGAATGGGAAATTCTTGGCCGAAACAGATACTGAAAATAGAAAACAGTTGGCCGAAAACCGAAAGGCCGAAAATGATCATAGAATAGATTTTTTTTTACCAATGTTGTGGAACATTATGATTATGGAAAAATATATGATTATGGCAAAACTTAACTTAAATAATAAATAATCACTATTATGGGTCCATAAAACATTAATTCAGCACTTCTGAATGCATACAGTACATTAATTCCATCTTTTCTCTGGCTGCCGCAGCGGACTGAGCGCACCTTTCTAGTCCCCAGCTGAATGTGCTCTTGACTTTGGCACAGTAGACGCGCGACAGACAGACAGAGTCAATGTGAGAAACACAATCCCCCCCCCCCTCTCGCTCTGAATAATATGCATATTAGATATAGTAAATAAGGATATAAAAGCATGTTAAAGACGCATTTATTGGACGCGTTGCGCGCAGAGTGTACATAGAAACAGCGCGACTCCCGACAGCGCGACATCATCACAACAACACGCGAATAATATGCATATTAGATCACTCCTACCGCGACAGGCATATAGTAAATAAGGATATAAAAGCATGTTAAAGACGCATTTATTGGACGCGTTGCGCGCGGAGTTTACATAGAAACAGCGCGACTCCCGACAGCGCGACATCATCACAACAACACTGTAAAGAACCAAATTCCTCCGTTTATAACGTTAGACTTGATTTTACGTGGAATTGTTTTATGCTGTCTTTTATTTTGAAATGCTGTCTTTTATTTTTGAAGATTCTGGTTGTCCCGCTCGCGCTGTTTCTACCTTGCGTAACGACTTCCGGTTAACGCTACTCCACAGAAAAATGCTTGATATATATGACGGGAGAGAGGAAATGTAAATAAAGGATATCTCTCATTAATAATAACAGTTCGTGAAGGAAACCCCCTTCTTACCTTGTTTAGCACCTAGCTGGAAGGCGAAGAGGTACGTGTTTATTTATGGATTGTGTTATTTGTTTATATTTGGCAATCTTCATATTTGTGTATTGAGCTAAACTAGCTAAGATGCTAGCCCGTGCTATACTTTTCACTGGAAACGTGGTTTGAACAAACAAATGACTGTATGTCTGTTTCCACTTTCAGCTCTTACGGTGTCAAATGGTGAAACTGTAAATAAATGGTTGGCATACCGCACCATAGCCATCAGTCTCAAGGAGTTCATTTTGTCTGAAGTAAAGTCCAGCTTGGGGAAATGCTACAGTAAGAGCTCTGGCCCTCATCATCCCTGCCGCCCGACGCTGCACCGAGGAAGCCTGATCTACGACGACGAAACCACAGGGGCTGAGTTGCTGACAACGGACAATTCATCAAGCAACTCGGCGCCATTCCATGGGTTTTGTAGACAAAAAAAGACTTCACGCCAGTAACAGCTGGCTAAAGTTTTGATGCGACGGTCAGACAAAGGAAAAGGAACAATTATTTCATTAAAAAGGTACAAAAAGGTACAACTCAACTTCAACAAGAACATTCATAGCTGGCTGGAGGTTTGAGGCGACGGTCAGACAGAGGTATGGAACAATTACCTCATTAAAAAGGTACAACTCATCTTCAATAAGAACAATTGATGCTCACATTGACAGTTTGAAGAAGAAATCGACGTCAACAATTAAGAAACCTGGTTTTTTGCACTGTGATTATAATTTAATGCAGAATTCTAAGGTACCCTCCACACTAAAGGTATTTATATAGAAACCTCGTTATTTGCACTGTGATTATAACTACTGTTAGTTACCTAATCAACTCAACTGTAAAATGCCTCTATGGATAACTATGTGCAGTCTAAATGGTAACGTAACTGGGTATTCACTGGAATGAAAAGAAACATTTATAATATTCATTATTCAGCACATTATTCAGTGTTAGGTTTGGTCCTAGCTAGCTTGGTTTAAATCCTATTTAACTGATAGAACACACTGCATGGTCTATAATGATTTAACATCCGAGACCCTCCCAGTGCAATGTGGTGTCCCACAAGGCTCTGTCCTGGGTCCTTTGCTATTTTCGATTTACATGCTACCCCTCGGCGATATCATACGCAAATTTGGCATAAACTTTCATTTTTACGCTGATGACACCCAATTATATATACCTATTAAGCCAAATGATTCCTCCCAACTACAAAACCTTGAGGCCTGCTTGCTTGCCGTCAAAAAATGGATGTCGCAAAACTTTCTACTCCTTAATGCAGATAAAACTGAGATGTTAATTGTTGGCCCCCCAAACCACAGAGGCCTGTTTCAGGACATCTCCCTCAACTTTGATACCTGTCATGTATCCCAGAGCTCCACCATAAAAAACCTCTGAGTCATTTTTTATTCCTCCCTCTCATTTAATGCACATATAAAATGTCACCAAAATTGCATTCTTCAATCTTCGTAATATCGCAAAAATACGCCCCATTTTAACTCTGGCTGATGCTGAAACCCTGATTCATGCTTTTGTCTCATCACGTCTGGACTACTGTAATGCACTTTTTTCAGGCCTACCTAATTCAAGCATCAAAAATCTTCAACTCGTGCAAAACGCGGCTGCACGGATACTAACTAGAACTAGAAAATTTGATCAAATCACACCAGTTTTGTCCGCCCTACACTGGCTTCCTATCCAAGCCCGTTCTGACTTTAAAGTGCTACTCCTCACCTACAAAATGTTTAATGGGCTTGCACCGCTCTATCTATCCGATCTCATCTCCCGATACTCGCCCGCTCGTGCTCTGCGCTCACAAAATGCGGGGCTTCTATCGACCCCTAGGGTTAAAAAGAAATCCGCCGGCCACAGAGCCTTTGTCTACCGCGCTCCCTACCTGTGGAACAAATTACCTGCCGTCATCAGGGGCGCCTGCTCTGTCGAAGCTTTTAAATCCCTGCTTAAGACTAATCTTTTCTCTCTCTCCTTCAACCTACCCTGATCTCACCTGGTCGGGGACTGACCTTTAGATTAATCTGTGTAGTTTAGTTATGGTACAGGGTACTACATGGTACCACTGGGTAGTTTACTACAGGGTAGTTTAATTAGGGTACTACATGGTACCACAGAGTACTACATGGTACTACATGGCACTACAGGGTACTACATGGCTCTACATGGCACTACATGGCACTACAGGGTGGATTAGTGGAGGACAGGTTAATGTACTGTCAACTGAGAAACCAGGTTACAAAACTGAATAGATCAATGAAAAAAGAATATTACATGCAAAGAATAAATGCTGTAAAGCAAGATAGTAAAGAGCTTTGGAAAACCCTTAATGAAATAATGGGGAGAAGGACAACTGGTGGGGTTTCCTTTGTGGAATCAGAAGGCACGTTTCTGACAAAACCATCTGATATAGCAAATTATTTTAATGATTTCTTCATAAATAAGGTCTATGCACTAAGGCAGAAGATGGACAATACTGATTATGATTATCTAAAGCTCATAAAAAAGAATGTGATGTTAGACAAGAGTTGCACTTTTAAGTTTAATTGTGTAGATGAGCGGGAAGTAAGGAAGATGTTGAAGTCCCTTCCTGAACATAGCTCAGTAGGTACTGACATGCTAGATAGTAAGGTACTTGGCCTGGCAGCTGACTATGTTTATGGTCCGATATGTCATATATTAAATGCATGCTTAATGAAAGGTGTTTATCCCACTGTCTGGAAAGATGGTAAAATTATTCCCTTACCTAAAGATGGCAGACTAGCACTCACTGGGAAGAACAGTAGACCTATCGCTATTCTCCCAGTTCTCAGTAAACTGATGGAGAGAATAGTCCACTCACAAATACAGGATTACTTTGACTGTAATGGCTTGAACACAAGTTTTCAACATGCTTACAAACCTAATCATTCTACTTGTTCTGCCCTTACAGTAATGACAGATGACTGGCTCAAGGAAATTGATAACTCAAAGATGACTGGTGCAGTATTACTTGATTTTAGTGCTGCATTCGATGTCATAGACCATGATCTGCTCATCGGTAAACTAGAATGCTATGGGTTTTGTCCAACAGCCATCATATTTATGAAGAGTTATCTCACAAGTAGGACACAAAGGGTTTATTACACTGGCAGCTGGTCTCACTCTAAGGTCTTAGACTGCGGGGTCCCGCAAGGGAGCTGCCTTGGACCACTCCTATACGCCATCTTCACAAACGACTTACCATCAGTTCTGTGTAAAGCAACTGTACAAATGTATGCTGATGATTCCACATTGTACTATGCTGCAAAAACTGTCAGTGAACTGGACAATGTTTTATCAGCTGAGTTAAATATGGTGTTTGATTGGATAAAACGGAATAAGTTGGTACTAAACATCTCAAAAACCAAATCAATTATCTTGGGTTCGAGTCATAAATTGTCATCAATACCAAAAATGAGTTTGAACGTGTCTGATGAACCCATAGAACAGGTAAATAAAGTAAAATTACTGGGCATAATAATTGATAGCCAGCTGTCATGGGCAGAACACATTGATACCATAGTGAAGAAGATGGGGAGTGGTATCTCCATGGTGAGGAAATGTCTTTCTTATGTCCCTACATATATTGTGGGACAGGTGGCGAAATCTTTAATTTTATGTCACCTAGATTATTGTGCACCAGTATGGTCCTCTGCATCCAAAGGTCAACTAAAGAAATTGCAAACTGCCCAGAACAGAGCTGCAAGGGTAGTTTTACATTGTTCCATGAGAACAAACACCATCACTATGCACCGGCAACTCTCATGGTTAACGGTAGAGAATAGGCTGGTTTTCAACACAGTTAAATTTTTCAGGAACACTGTCTTTTCGTCTCAACCTGTTTTCTTATACAAACAAATTGTCAGATGCAGTCAGGTTCATTCTTATTTTACTAGGTCAGCTGATGATGGACAGATTATGTTACCACGTCCAAAATCAAATGCTTTAAAGAGGACTGTTGTTTATCGTGCCATCAATCATTGGAATAACTGCCCACTGAACATAAGTAAATTGAATAGTAAAGTGTCTTTCAAATACCACCTGAGAATGCACTACTTAAATATGTGAGCAAAATATTCTGATGTTGATAATGATGTCTACAATGTTTTACTGTTTTTAGACAATGTTACAATGTTTTTAGATAATGATGTCTACAATGTTTTACTGTTTTTAGACAATGTTACAATGTTTTTAGATAATGATGTCTACAATGTTTTACTGTTTTTAGATTATCATTGTTAATTGTGATTGTCATATGTATCTTATGTTGTTATGTTTTGTGTTTTGTGTTGTCTTTCTATGTGGACCCCAGGAAGACTAGCTCGCCACTTAGGTGACAGCTAATGGGGATCCTTTTTAAACAATAAACAATAAACAGGGTACTACATGATACCACAGGGCACTACAGGGTACTACAGGGTACTACATGGCACTACAGGGTACTACATGGCACTACAGGGTACTACATGTCTGCTCCTTTGCAGCACCACAAACATGGGAACTCTCTAACTCTTCCCCCCCCCCCCCCTGTCCCCCCCCCCCTCCCCCTTCTCTCTGAGTGCCCGTCTCCTGGCGCTGACTAAGGTGATGGATGCCTCGGGGTCTTGGCCAAGATTGTAGTGACTGCTCTACATGCACCTCCGAGGCCTTGGATCAGTTATTCACCGTCGTCTGTCCGTGGTCCTGTCAACTGATTAACAGTATTAACAGACTGTTAACAGATTAACAGTCAACGCGGTTTCATTGCTGGGTTAAGTACTTCTATTCTATTCACATAATACGCTTACTTCATATATCTACTCCATTCACATATATGCCTACCACTTTTATCTATTGCTATGTCCGCCTACTACAATCTCATGAGCTGTCTAACGCCTGTCCCGTCTCCCTGTCCCCCTATGACTTGCTGTCCTGGAGTGTTGACCGGAGTGTTGGACGTCCCGTGATGAAGGCCGGAAGGTTGCGACCCCCTCTGCGTGCCCCCCTGTCTCCGGAGGTCTCGTAGTGGTGACCGGAGTGCCGGATGTCCCGCGATGATGTCGGGGAGTTCGCGACCCTCTCTGCGCCGCCCCCTATCTCCCTGTCTCCGGCTGTCCCTGAGCAATGACCGGAGTGTTGAATGTCCCGTGACTAAGACGGGGAGGACGTGACCCTCTTTGCACCGCCCCTGTGCCTCAAATAGATCCGCTATCAACTCTATCTTTAATCTTTCAAAATGTTCAGTTGCTATCGCTATTAGCTCTATCTTTAATCTTTCAAAATGTACAGTTGCTATTGCATGCACTCATCTGTGTTTCACTACACACATGAGTGCATGCTTACCAACTGTCCGTCTGCAACACTACTATCACCAACATCTAAGAAGGGAGATCCCCCCTTGAATGGCCCTTCTAAGGTTTCTCTCCTCCACACTGCCTGTGGAGCTTTTTTCCCTATTGTTAGGTTTTAGTGAGTTTTTCCTTACCTTCGCGTGGGGTATGTCTGGGAGTGCTTGCATTCTTTCATTTATTTGCATTCATCTAAAAATGTTTGGACCTTATGGTGTTCTTGTTCTGTTCTTGACTTATTGTTATGTTTTCTTCTTGACTTGTTTAAAGAAGACCTGTACGGCCCATGGGGACATTAACGTGTGTTGTCGGGCCCTATAAATAAATTTGATTTGATTTGATTAGTCCTCTGAATAGTATAAATAACTAGGATTATTGGTGCAGTAAAAAATAGCAAGGATTATCTGATATTTTATAATAATAGTAAAAACTACGTTTATTATTCAGATCAGATTTAATTTTGCATATTTAAAAATGAAGCAAGTAGAGACTGAGCACCATCCTCCACAATTAGAGCTGGAAAATCAAATAGATAGCTTACAGTTTAAAATTAGTAAGCTCGAAGTGGCTCTCGAACAAACGCTAGATACTACTGAGAGGGAACGTATAGAGAAGGACATTCTAAACAAAAAAGAAATCCTAAATAGCCTCAAGGGTCACAGTCAGGAGGACGGCGAGGAGCACCTCCGACGCTCAGACCGAATAAGATATCCAACCCCTAAATTGCTTGAAAAGCAACAAGAAGAGGCACAGAGGAAGGAAAGAAAACTCACCTCAGCGTATGAGAGGTGGAAAACTGGAGTCAGTGAGTCAAGAAACCAGCTCAAGTCGGAACTTAATGCAAACGAATTGGCATTAATGTCCGAAGCTCTGGAGGAAGAGAAAGAGGCAGTGTTGAGCGCCTACCTTGAAATACGAGGTCACAACACACCATCAGTTGAACTGAGAAGCTGCATCGATACATGTGAGGCAGTTACAACAGAGATTAAGAAAGTCGTCTATGAGAGGATTTTTGACATTGACGAAGAATTCGATGGAGAACAAGTACGATGTTGTCTCAAAGAACTGCTTAAAGGCAGCTATGCTCGGTCCATCTATGGATCCACTGTCTCGAGAGTGAGTCACAAATCAGCCATCACTCATGACAGCGCCACCTTGACAGTCAAACTGGTGGACGCTGCGGCAGATCTTGCCGCTAAGGAGGTGGAGTATGAAGGGTTGCTGGAAGAAAGGAAGCAAACAGAGAAAATAGAAGATTGAGGGGCAACAAAGAAAGCAGCTTGCAGTTGAAAAGCGCGAGCTTGTATGCCTCCAGGCAGAGAAGGACGTGAAGACAGCCCGTGCCAGGCTGCAAGTTTACACACAGGAAGGCAGCGTCCACTCAAATAGTCCCGAAGGAATTCACGATTCCTCCTCGGCGGCAAGCAGACAACCCCCCAACGTCACAACCTTGTCGACTGATGTAAATGTATCATCACTAGCCAAGGCCTTCCAAGATAGCATAGCTCTAAATAGACTTCCAGTTCCAGAGCCATCTGTATTTAATGGCGATCCTATCCAGTTCCTTGAGTGGAAAGCCTCATTTATGTCACTCATTGACACAAGAGCCATCTCATCTGCTGATAAACTTTATTATTTGAGGAAGTATGTAGGGGGCCCTGCTCGTAAAACCCTGGAAGGAACCTTCTATAGAAATGACAGCGAAGCCTACAAGGACGCGTGGGACAAACTAAACCACAGATATGGCCAGGCCTTCGTTGTACAGAGAGCCTTTAGAGACAGGCTTGCAGATTGGCCAAAAATACAACCAAAGGATGCAGAGGGACTAAGAGACTTTTCAGACTTCTTAAACGCCTGTCAAGACGCAATGAGGCATGTGAAGAGCCTCGAAATATTGAATGACTGAAGAAAATAGAAGGCTAATCCAAAAGATGCCAGACTGGGCAATGTCAAGCTGGAACAGAAAGACTACCGAAGCCTTGAACAGGACTCAAGAGTTCCCCAGCTTCAAGGACTTCGCCACATTCGTGGAGATGGAGGCAGAAATTGCTTGCAATCCGATCACCTCATGATGTCTTCATGATGACAGCTATGTGAGAAAGGAAAGGCCTGCACCATGGGAAAACATGTCCCAAAGCAAAGCTGTTCAAACAGAGGCTGCCGCAACGTCACTGGCAGTCACTACTGCTGGAGCAGGACAAGCCACCAACACGTCAATGATTGTGCCTGTGTGGGTGTCCTCAAGGAACACGCCAGGAACGGAAAAACTGGTCTACGCCCTGTTGGACACACAAAGTGACACCACTTTCATCAACCAGGAAGTCAGTAACACTCTAAAGGCAGACTCCTGTCCAGTTAAACTGAAGTTAACTACCATGATAGAACGAGAGACAATAGTCAAAACCCAAAGAGTCTCAGGGCTTCGTGCACGAGGTTATAGCTCCTCCCTGCACATCGATCTTCCTCCTGCCTATGCCAAGGATTGCATACCGGTGAACCGCACCCACATTCCAACAAAGGAAACGGCCAAGAAATGGAATCATCTCTCCACAGTCGTAGACGAGATTCCACAGCTACAGGATTGTGAGGTTGGTCTCTTGATAGGATATGACTGTTCAAGGGCCATGGCACCAAGACAAGTAATATCAGGAGGAAATGATGAACCTTATGCAGTTCGGACCGATTTAGGATAGAGCATTGTGGGGTGCTCTTCACCGCGCCGTGACACTCCAAGTCAGACGAGCGAATGCTTCCGGATCGCGGTCAAGGAGCTCCCACCAGTCACCCCTGCAGATTCCAAACTAAAGAACGGCATCAACAAAGAGAAGTCAAATGGTCTCTCCACAGTAATGGAACGAGAGGACGTGGAGTGCCTAATAATCAAAGACCTACAGAGACAAACATATCCAGAGGAACTGAAGTTACTGAAGACAGGCTCTCGGCTGCCACTCAAGAACAAGTTGCATCGCCTCAAACCCTTTCCAGACAAGGATGGTGTGGTCAAGGTGGGAGAAAGGCTCTGTGACTCCAATCTCCCAGATGCAGTCAAACCCCCTGCAATCAAGGATGGTGTAATCAAGGTGGGAGGAAGGCTCTGTGACTCCAATCTTCCCCATGCAGTCAAACACCCTGCAATCAAGGATGGTGTAATCAAGGTGGGAGGAAGGCTCTGTGACTCCAATCTCCCCCATGCAGTCAAACACCCTGCAATCAAGGATGGTGTAATCAAGGTGGGAGGAAGGCTCTGTGACGCCAATCTTCCCCATGCAGTCAAACACCCTGCGATCATTCCGAAGGAACATCACATCACGAAGATGATCATCACACACTGCCATGAAAAGGCCAAACATCACGGTAAAGGAATAACCATAAACAAGATCAGATCAAAGGGCTACTGGATCTTAGGATTTGGTTGGGTCATGGCATCTCATCTCCGTCGAGGTGTGACCTGCAGAAGGCTCAGGAGAGACACAGAAGAACAAAGAATGGCCGATCTCCCTCCAGAGCGTGTGGATCTATCTCCCCAAGTTACCTACTATCACCATCAGGCAATGCTGGCACACACCAAAGAGAAACCTCCAGATAGGTAACATAGTAATGATGAAAAATGATGATCTGCCGAGAAATAAATGGAGATTAGGTAGAGTTTCTAAAACTATAGTGGATAGAGATGGTCTGGTTAGGAGAGTGACAATATGTCTAGGTGACAGGAAACTGGGAAAGAAGGGTGAACGTCTCACTAAACAGTCAGTTCTTGAAAGACCAGTTCAGAAGCTGGTCTTATTACTAGATAAGTGACTAGATGTTCACTAAGTAAGGTACCCTTGCATCTCTTAAGGATGTATTTGTTTGAAGTGTTTGACAAAACTTTAATACCATAACTTTTGGTTATTGCTTATGGTTTATTGAGAAATCATTGTGTTTGCTTACGTATGGTTTCCTACAATATTTGAAACAACAATGATTTGATGGGAGTGTAAAGAACCAAATTCCTCTGTTTATAACGTTAGACTTGATTTTACGTGGAATTGTTTTATGGAAGTCTTTTATTTTGAAATGCCGTCTTTTATTTTTGAAGATTCTGGTTGTCCCGCTCGCGCTGTTTCTACCTTGCGTAACAACGACTTCCGGTTAACGCTACTCCACAGAAAAATGCTTGATATATATGACGGGAGAGAGGAAATGTAAATAAAGGATATCTCTCATTAATAATAACAGTTTGTGAAGGAAACCCCCTTCTTACCTTGTTTAGCACCTAGCTGGAAGGCGAAGAGGTACGTGTTTATTTATGGATTGTGTTATTTGTTTATATTTGGCAATCTTCATATTTGTGTATTGAGCTAAACTAGCTAAGATGCTAGCCCGTGCTATACTTTTCACTGGAAACGTGGTTTGAACAAACTAATGACTATGTCTGTTTCCACTTTCAGCTCTTACGGTGTCAAATGGTGAAACTGTAAATAAATGGTTGGCATACCGCACCATAGCCATCAGTCTCAAGGAGTTCATTTTGTCTGAAGTAAAGTCCAGCTTGGGGAAATGCTACAAACACGCAAGGTTGTTAGGTTGTTTCTGTTTCGGTGATATATTTTCGGTGAAAAAACTCTTTCGGCCAAAAGCCGAAAGGCCATTTTTTGCCATTTTCGGCCGAAAACTTTCGGTGCATCCCTACTTGTTAAATTCAAAGATGCCTGCCTTACCAATAAGATCCTACATGGCCTGGCTCCTCCCCCTCTGTACTTTCATAAAACAGAAAGCATCTGCTGACAGATATACCAGGTCTGTAGTTAGAGGGGACTGTGTAGTTCCAAACAGGAGGTCTGCTTTTAGTCAGGCAGCCTTTTCCGTGAGAGCAGCCCACACCTGGAACAGTCTGCCAACACGGCTCAGGGAGTATCAAAGATACATTTAATTTAAATCAAACTTAAAATCATGGTTGAGAGATTGTCAAGTGTGTGACTGTGTGTTAACTGAGGGGTTGTGATGTATTTTAACCCTTTCTCTGCCACGCTTATGTACATCCTTATACCATCCTCTGCCAGCTCTATTTGTCTATGGAGAAGTTCCCCTTCTTTGCAGGGCTATAACTTTTTAAATTGTATTGCTAAATTGACATTACTATGGCCCATTCAACGCCAATATCTATCGTTTAGGATGTAGCAACGTTCTCTTTTTCATTCACATATTCATACTAAAATACGGTCTAAAGTATAAATGTTTTTATCGTTTTCTGCAGCATTCTGCAGAACGTGATTTATAGCCCTAAATGCATTATATTGATGATCAAATACAGTTTGATAGCGATCAGCGCCAGATAAAAAATTTCAAATGTACGTGCTTCTAGAAGTTACTACTCATCATCTGATGTTGACCGGATTGGGGGGGGGGGGGGTCGTTTATAATTCCGTGGCCAACGTTAGATGATTCATGTAGTGTGGGTGACATATGATCATCAGAGCAGTTTGTATCGAACACGGCAATAATAAACGCTGAAACGTACCCCAGTCTCCTCGGGCCGTTGGGCGATCAGCTTGGAGTAGAAAGTTTCCTATTATGGGATGTTGATCTAGATGAACCATTTCCAGGTTGTATAATACTATATACGTCCAAATAACGTTGTTTATTGAATTAGGGCGAGCGATTGATTATCCAGTGTGTCAAGATGGAGCCCCGGGAGCTATAGCGAGTGGCGGACCGAATTTGGATGAGCACCACTTTCTGTTTCCGGTTTGCTGTTTGGGCGATCCGCCGATCGGCCACCAGATGGCGCTCTTGAACCGTTGGAGAGTTGAGAGGAGATCAACAGGAGATCGCAAGTCTCCGCGGGTGAAATATGATTGCCATCACAGATTTTTGAAATATTGATCTCAATGACGTGTTACGGCTTCATTGGCAGATTAAAGGGGAACTCCAACATTTTGGGAAATTAGCTTATTTAACATCTTCCCTGGAGTTAGACAAGAAGATACATACCTTTTTTGTCTCTGTGCGTGCATTTAGCTTTGGGAATAGACGCTCTGTTAGCATAGCTTTGTGTTGCAGTGGCAACACAAAGTGGCAACTTACAAACTGAGAGGTTGCCATACAATCAATACAAAACGTGTCGAGACCAACGTTGCCCAAAAGGACAGGGTTACCGTGGACAGGGTGAGCAGCTTCAAGTACCTGGGGGTCCACATCTCAGAGGATCTGACATGGACAACACGCATAGACTCAGTCGTAAAAAAGGCGAAGCAGCGCCTCTACCACCTGAGACAGTTAAGGAAGTTCAGAGTATCGGGGAAGATACTCCAGTCCTTCTACTCCGGAGCTGTAGAGAGCATCTTGACTGGAAACATCACTGCCTGGTATGGAAACAGCACGGCACAGGACAAGAAGGCCCTACAGAGAGTGGTACGCTCAGCTGAGCGTACTACGGGTATTGCATTACCCCCACTGCAGGTCCTATATAACAAGAGGTGCAAATCCAGAGGCTGCAGAATAATGAAAGACCCTCACCACCCCAACAACAGCCTGTTCAAGCTGCTGAGGTCAGGCAAACGCCTGCGAACACCAGCAAATAGGACAGAGAGAGACTTCGGCTCAGCTTCTTCCCCCAGGCCATCAGAGCCTTGAACACTGAACTCTCCACACACAAGCACACATGAGCACACACACACACACTGTACACGCTCACACACTAGCAGCCACTTTAACATGAGCACACACACTCATGCTGCACACGCTCACACTTATGGTCACTTTACAAAAGGAAAGGTCACTTTAAAAATAGTATAGTATAACTTGATTGTATAATATAGCATTGTATAGCAGTGTACATAAAGACTGTGCCTCATCCGTAGCTAACAGTGTATTGCACTATCACAGGACCTAGCATGTCTTACCATGCTCTGTAAAAACTCATGTACATATACCGATATGCCCTACTTTGATTACTTGTATTATTTCACAATGTCGTTCTATTGGATTCTTATTATATTATTATTATTGTATTGTGCACAATCGTTGCGGGCAAGACCCCCGCATTTCACTGTATACTTGTATGCCGTGACAAATAAAACTCTTGACTTGGCGGTTTGCCAGTGTATTACCACCATAACATGTAGGCCGATTTTCTTTTATAAATAATACGCAATTTTATTTCCGCAACTTTATAAATTATATTCTCTCTCTGTTCAATTTGTGTTGGCAAGATTAACACAGAAGATAAAAACCTGTCCAACATTGGGTCCAATTAGGAATTTTCTGTGACAGTTTCTGGAAATTCTGAAAAGCTAGTGCAGCGATTGGCTTGGCGTTGTAAATCATCTGCATTAGAGCCCCACTTTGGAGTGATGGCACAATCAGCCAAGCAAAATTAGATTTACATCTATTGATTCCAAGTGTGTGTGTAAAATATTTATATTATAGAGCATGCTTTAAGGCTTCAGATTCATCAGTTAAGGGGCTTCTATTGCCTATTAATTCAACTGTAAAAGGTGACAGTACTGTTACTTCAGCTGTGTGTGTGTGTGTGTGTGTGTGCGTGCGTGCGTGTGCATGCGTTTGAGAGATTGAGTTGGGGTGCTTCAGATGTGAGGGACTCTTCAGTCTAAATGTGTATTGCTCTTGTGAAATACCTCACAACGTTGTTTTGTGAAATACCTCACGACTTAACCGTTTCATGTTCACAGGCTCGCTGGCACCCAGGGGCCACGAAGCTAGTTAAATCACCACGGACCAAGCTAGTTTAATCACCCCAGACAAAGCTAGTTAAATCACCACAGACAAAGCTAGTTTAATCACGACAGACGAAGCTAGTTTAATCACCACGGACAAAGCTAGTTTAATCACCAAAGACAAAGCTAGTTTAATCACCACAGACAAAGCTAGTTTAATCACGACAGACGAAGCTAGTTTAATCACGACAGACGAAGCTAGTTTAATCACCACGGACAAAGCTAGTTTAATCACCACAGACAAAGCTAGTTTAATCACCACAGACAAAGCTAGTTTAATCACCACAGACAAAGCTAGTTTAATCACCACAGACAATGCTAGTTTAATCACCACAGACAAAGCTAGTTTAATCACAACAGAGAAAGCTAGTTTAATCACCACAGACAATGCTAGTTTAATCACCACAGACAAAGCTAGTTTAATCACCACAGACAAAGCTAGTTTAATCACCACAGACAATGCTAGTTTAATCACCACAGACGAAGCTAGTTTAGTCACCAGACAGATAAAGCTAGTTTTTTAATCACCACGGACAAAGCAAGTTTAATCACCACAGACAAAGCTAGTTTAATCACCACAGACGAAGCTAGTTTAATCACCACAGACAAAGCTAGTTTAATCACCACAGACAAAGCTAGTTTAATCACCACAAAGCTAGTTGAATCACCACAGACAGATAAAGCTAGTTTTATAATCACCACGGACAAAGCAAGTTGAATCACCACAGACGAAGCTAGTTTAATCACCACAGACAAAGCTAGTTTAATCACCACAGACAAAGCTAGTTTAATCACCAGACAAAGCTAGTTTAATCACCACAGACAAAGCTAGTTTAATCACCACAGACAAAGCTAGTCACCAGACAAAGCTAGTTTAATCACCACAGACAAAGCTAGTTTAATCACAACAGACAAAGCTAGTTTAATCACCACAGACAAAGCTAGTTTAATCACCACAGACAAAGCTAGGGGAAATCCTTTAAATAGCCCATTAAGTTCTCCTTAGCCAAAGGAGACAGGTGGAGATGGACACCTTTATTTTGGGCTGGAAAATGACGACACACTACACTAGAGAGGTCTATTGTGGGATGAAAAATGTCATTAGAGATCCGGAAACATGTGATCTGCAGTGGGATCTCACCAGGTTATCTAGATCGGGGTCCTCGCTGAAAAACGCCTTGCCCTCTTTCTCCTGACTGCGGACGAAGTTCTCGATGTCCACATCGAAGCTGGCCGACGTGATGCAATCAGAGCTCTGGGTGGACTGTTCACACTTCTCAAAGAGCAGGGCCAGCAGGGGGAACAGGGGGTGCCTGGGAATAACACATACATACAGGGAACATCACTACTGTGCAGCTTCTCCTTCAAGGATATTTCATGTTTTCAGAAGACAGACCCTGGAGGTCAGGCAGGCCCACACCACAAGCCTTCATGTACAGAGGCTTTCTTGCTGCTGCCTTGTGTCAGAGCCACCACAGCCGCCGCCACCACCACGACAAACACTCACCAGGCATGTGGGGGAAACCTGGTTCTTACATTACTGTCACATAATCATCTGGATGTTACATAGAGGGAGAAACAAAACAAAACAGGAATCCTCCTTTCACCAAATAAACATGTGAGGTTCCACACTGAAAGAGCTTCTCAGTTAAAGCAGCTGTGGGTGATTTGCAAGAGGGCGGCTGATCCATGATTGCGGTAAAATCATAAAATAAGATGTTTTCATACCTTATTTATGCCGTTCTTCCTCCTTTTCATCCGCCATGTTTCTCTGCTCTAACATCTCACATGAGTGTGATTGACAACCGCAGTGGCCAATGAGTTAATGGCCTTTCCCTGACAGCTCCCCTGATTGGCCAGACTTTCAGAAGGCATTACTCTGTGTTGGAACTAGTGTTTGCGGTTACATAAACTGTTTCACATTACACTACTCATCAAATGACAATGTTTTTATGTTTTTTTTGTCAGTCCAACAAAGTTATACTAAATGTTAATTAGAAGAAGTTGCCCACTGCTGGTTTAAAAGACTAGCTCAGTCTTTAAACTTAGGCCATGGTTACACTGGGGTTTTTGTTTTTGTTGCTGAAAAATTACGTTTGCATGTCCAAGTTAACACTTTGGTTGCCTAAGGCTAAATTCATGATATACCATCCGTTGCCAGCACCATTTAACATGGAGAAGTTCCCCTTCTTTGCAGGGCTATAACTTTTTTAATTCTATTGCTAGATTGCCATTATTAGGGCCCATTCAAGGTCCTATATGTATTGTTCATTGTGTAGCAACGTTAAACTTTTTCATTCACATATTCATAGTAAAATATGGTCTAAAGTATAAGTATGTTTTCATCTCTTTCTGCAGCTTTCTCCAGAACGTGATTTATAGCCCCAAATGCATTATATTGATGATGAAATACAGTTTGATAGCGATCGGTGCCAGATGAAAAATTTCAAATGGACGTGCTTCTAGGAGTTTCTACGTATCATCTGATGATGACCGGATGGGCGGGGGATCGTTTATAATTACGTGGGCAACGTTATACCATTCATCTAATGTGGGTCAAATGTTCATCATAGCAGTTAGTATCGAACACGGTAATAATAAACGCTAAAACTCACCCCAGTCTCTGCGGGCCGTTGGGCGATCAGCGTGGAGAAGACAGTTTTCAATTATGGGATGTCGAAATACCGGATCTATTTCCAGGTTGTATAATAGTATATACGTACAAATCATGTCGTTTATTGAGTTAGGGCGAGCAATCTATTATCCAGTGTTTCAAGATGGAGTCGCGGGAGCTATAGAGAGTGCCCGGAAGTAATATGGGTGATCACCACTTCATCCACATGACTTCCTGTTTGGCGCTTCTGCCGATCGGCCACCAGATGGCGCTCTTGAACCGCTAGAGGGTTGAGAGGAGGCCAGGACTGTGTCTCAGGGCTGCGGAGGAAAAATATGATTTCGATCACAGATTTTTGAAATATTGATATTAAAGACGAGTTAGGGCGTCCTCGGCAACTTTAGCATGGCTAGGAAAGACTCCTAAACACGTTTTCGGCACTTAAAGTGTTAAAAGGAAATGCCGTTTTGGCAGGAAAACACGTTCCCCTAGCGGGAACGCTGAAAGGGTGTTTTCGTTTTGGAAACTCGCCGACAATGGTGCCATGTAATCTGCGCGAGCCGGATACGGAGCCATTCTGCCCAATGCCCATGCGCAGTAGAGATCCACACAGTTATTTCCAGTGTTTACAGCAGAGCTGTCCCAAGTAGCTGCGGCTACCATGTGTTGTCAAGTTATTGTTATAAGGAGCCCAGTCCAAGCTACAACAGTCTGCATTCCCTTAACAATTGTTTGTATTGAGCCGTATTGTACCCATTCTGCAATCTGTTAAATAAAGTTTACATCCATTCATTCTGCTAGCATTAACGTTACCAAGCTGCTAGCCACAATGCTATACTGTTATAATGGCATATTCCAATCACGTTAGCACGTAAGCTAACAAAATCTGCGATATTTTTGTGAGACTAAACTCCGCTCTTGGTGGTCAATTGTGTTGATGTTAGTTTTGTTTCATCAACAAATCATCAACAAATGAGGCAGAACACAGTGAATGTATCAGTTTTTTTTGTTTATTGCACTTTCTTGCTGAAAAATAAATGCTATGTGGCTAAATGGCTCATGCGAGGTATAAAGATTGTGGCTTTTGAGATTTTGAGCAGGATGTGGAGTGTCTCATTCAACCTTTCTGATTGGTTGAAAATGGCCTTCATGTATGAACTACATCGCCGCCTACTGCTTTGGCATTGTACTACATGTATATAGTAGACGAGACAAAACGACGTCTAACTTAACTCTTACTTGCCTGCCAATACGCAGCGTTCTGAAAAGCGAATTAAACTAAACGAAAATGGCCCTAGTGTAACCGCAGCCTTAAAGACCAGCTCGGAAGAGTGTCTCAAGGAGAGCTTTTTAGTTTAAAGACCAGCTCAGAAGAGTGTCTCAATGAGAGCCTTTTAGTTTAAAGACTAGCTCAGAAGAGTGTCTCAATGAGAGCTTTTTAGTTTAAAGACTAGCTCAGACCTAGAGGCACTATAAGATGTCAACTTATCATAATACCTGAAGCTTTCAAATGTAAACAAATCCATGGGACCAGTGTGATCGGTTGCTATAGGAGATTAACAGATGAACAGTCTGTCAGATGTTGTGGTTACGGTGTATATTTTTTAGGCAATAAAATGTACCGAATAGTAGCAAATTAGTCACATAATTACTTGTTTATTTACTTGCTATAGCTGATAATTATTTATTGCAGATGTTTTTACATTATGATATCAAATTTTCTGCATCAGGCTCATTGACTCCCTTTCATTCCTGCTGTGATTCTGGTCCCATGTGGAGGGATACCGCCTCATAAATGCAACAGTGGGATACATATCAATCATAGTCATCTCCTTCTAATCATGTTTCTAGGCTCAGACAAGCGTCTCAAAAAGAGCTTCTTGGTTTAAGGACTAGCTCAGAAGAGTGTCTCAAATTGGGCGGCTACGTGGTGCTCACCACGAATACTGGAGACTAGGCTCGAACAGGTTCGCCTCCCTGTTCGAGCCCAGTGCTCCACATTGCTTTCAGTTTAGCTGGTCGTCCGCACTAATACACATTGGCAGTATTAGGGGGAGGGAAACTGATGGGTGGGGATCGGGTGTTGTGGACAGCGACTCCTACAGGTCGGTTGGTGCGCCTGCGCAGTAGAATCAGGAAGCGACGGGGGCGGGGCCCGTCCAAAGCCCAGACCCCTGACGTTGAAAGATCGAGCCGCGCAGGTGGAAAGATGCGACTGCTGTTACCGTGAGTATCGGAGGGGACTCGTGCTATGTATGACTTAGTCCACATTGCAGCCGGCTTGTGGGAGGCATGAAACAGCGTTCAAAGACAGGGGAGGGTTGAATTGGATGATACGAAAAATTGGGATGGGAGAAAAAGTGGATAAAAAAAAAGTGTGTCTCAAAATTCTTGCCCTTAGAACGTTTAAAGCCATGGGGTGGGGCATGGGTAGAATGAGGGGCCTGTTGGAGGAGTTGAGGGGCCTTATTGTGGTTTCAAGTCCTGTGATCAATAGATGACTAAAGCAACAAATGGATAATAGGGTTCAAGTCCCTGTGATTGGTAAATCGCTAAAGCAAAATGTATTTGCATTCGCTTCATGTGTTAATTTGTGATTTTTTTTAATGGGGATGTGGGTAAAGACGGTTTTAAACTCTTAAACAGTAATTCAGCATTATTCTATTCCGTTTAGAGCGATACGCTGCTTTGTTGTGTGACCTAGGGATGTTGATTTTTATATGTCTGCACTTTATGTGCTCATTTTGTGCCTGTCTTTTTAGCTGCTATGAAGCATTTTGAGGTGCAATTCTTATGAAAGGTGCTAAACAAATAGTTATTTATTAATAATAATCTCACCAGGATCTTTCCCTGCATATTAAATTCAACCTGATTGATGAAAGTACTACTACTGCTAATACTACTAATTAGAATAATAATACATTTTAATTTTATTCAAATAACATCCTTCATACATAACATGCAGCTCAAAGTGCTGTACAGAAGTACATGGTATATAAGTAGAAATATATTTTTGTATAAGGTATTCCTCTTATAAGGCTTCCAAATTAGCATCATGTTTGTAGGGTTGTTGCAAGTCGTTGATATTGGCTGCATCAACGCGAAGTCCCGCACACTGGCAACGTTTACCACCCAAGCCTCTCTTTGAGAATCAGGGGGAACACGCTCACTCATTAATTTATTCCCTCACACAAGGTACGAGTGGTCTGTACCGGTATATGGAAGCTTTGTCTGCATCCATGGGTGTCTGTGGCTCTGCGGGGACTGGACTGGGAGCATCCACCAGCGTCCCCTCAATAAACTTCTGCTGTTCTGTGTCACTGTCCGTCTGTGCCACACCTTGCATCTGCGAAAGAGAGAGGAGGAGGGGGGTCATGTGAGACACCAGAGTAGCTGGAAGGCTAAGCTTAATACAGAGCATCCTCTCAATATGAGCCCTTGGAATGGTCATGAGAGTTGGTGGTGAAAATGTTTTTTTTTTTTTTTATAAATACAGAACAGTGTGGGGTGACCTGGGGGTTAAGGGGCATCATGGGTTCAAATCCAGCTTGTGACTTTTGTTGCAAGACATATGACATTCTTCCATTTCGCTTTCTATTATATACCATTTAATAAAGGAGAAATATCTTACATTTAGAAAATAGTAAAAATACATAACGAGATAAACAGTCAAAACAAACTAAACAAGCTCAAATAATAATAATAATAATAAGGGGGACATAATTTCATCTTATAGGTCAAGGACAGGACGGATGGTGTCAGTATCATATTCATCCATTGCCGATCAGTAGACCATGGTCCTTTGTGATGTTTTACTGAGACACTTTCATTGATTAGGAGCCAAGTCGCTCCTACTCTCCTTTCACATGTTTTAACACCATGCCTGCTTCCCAGCATTCAGTAAAGCTAGGCTCATATCCAGGAGCAGAAATCCCATCTCACGCCATGTGACTGAGGCAACAATGACTTTGATTGAGTGCAAACAGGCTAAAAATACTTGTTTGCAAGAGAAGGAACATTTCTCATCCATTGCAGAACTCTCGGCTCTCTTTAGACACCCCCTGACGTTTGGCAAGTGATTAAAGATGTTTTAATGGTTTATGAGCAATTTGCATAATATTGTAATAGGATATCAGGCTCAGAAATACAAGCAGAAATATTTGAATATTGAATATCATGTTGATTTTGCATTGATTCACTCAACTCACTAGGCACCATAATGGTTTGGTGGTACCGCACATTTTTATTGCTGTCTGATATATTGCAAATGTTATTGCTGTCATCTTGGTCAGATCTCCCTTGCAAAAGATATTGTATCTCAATGGGACTTCCTGGTTAAATAAAAGGTTAAATACTGAATTAAATACCATTAGCATAATGCATTGCAATTTGCAATCACTAATAAGTCACTTAATTGAGGGAAATAAAATAAAATCTATATAATACACCCCCCCCCCCCCCCCCCCCCCTTGATTCTCATTATCTTGCTTAGAAAATACAAACTCAGTTTAAAAAGCTTCAGTCTCCCTCACAGCAGGTTGCACAGGCCTCAGATCTGAGCACCAGACTCGATTTCTCCCTCGACCCACCTGCTGCTCTCCCTCTGGATACTTGTCTATGGAGACCGACTGTGCTGCCATCATGTTCACTGCAGAAGCTGCAAACACTGGGGCATTATAAAGAGGTGGGACCGCTTGCCAACCTACACACACACACACACATATACGTACACGTTAGAATATCCATATAATAGAAGGACAAAATGTTCCACTACATGCTCTGGTGAATTTATGATTAGATAAAATAGCGACATGATTAAGACTACAATGGTACACAATTAATTGGTGCAACGTTACTGGAATTGTACTGCAGTGAATTCGGATTATATATTTTTTTTCAACACTTCGCGTTGTAGTGAATTACTGTGAATATCATGTTGATTTTGCATCGATTCACTCAACTCACTATGGATCGTAATGGTTTGGTGGCTCTCAAATTCAGAAAATCGGAAGGTTTTGTGAGCTTGTCGTGTTCATCATTAAAATGGTTTTGCAGCCGGCTGGTGCATATCAGGGGGGATGTTGGACAGATTGAAAATGATTCAACATGATGGGACACAGTTTGAAAGGTGTTTGAACTGCAGTGTGTTGATCTTCGACAAGTCAAGGGAGCGAGTTGCGAGGAGGGGGCTGATGGACACAAAGTCAAGGAGGATTTACAAGTGTCAGCTAACGTTACCCTGCAAACACACCCACCACGATGGAAGTAGCTCTGTAGTTAGCTTGTTTAGCTCTCGACGTTAGCTCTCTGCACTGTGTGTGGCGGCAGGGGGACTGTTCGGTCCACAAACACTACAGTCTGCTAACGGCGAGCTAAACAGCTAACTAGCTCCTCTCTGTGTGGAGCCCAATATAACTCTGGGGGCTATTCCAAAATAGCCGGACTCCAGCTAGCATTAAACATAGCAAATGTTAGTTAGCGAGCAAGTACAAACACTTGCATGTTGGTAACTAGCAGAGCCAAATCAACGCGCCATATTTAGTTAGGAAATCATTGCCAAAAGACAAACTAGCTACTAGTTAGCTATAGCAGCCCCGCTGCGGGTTAGCCAGCCAGCTAGCTGCACAGCGACATGACGGACCGAGTCCCTGTACAACTAGAACCTAACGCGACATGCCTTTTGCGATATATAACGGGTGTTCGGCGCTTTATTAGTCAGATTTGCATGCACGCCGTTTTGTTTGTTATTTATTCAACGTTATTAACCTTTAAGTTTGTTAATAATAACAAATCTTCGCTGGCTAAGTTGAATCTAAAAAAATCCTGGCCACATCAGTCAATCAATCAGGCGAGGCGGACAGCTGCCTCTCCCTCCCTCCCTCGCTACACTGTGGGGGGAGAGCCGGGGCCTTGCTGCGAGCTCTCGCCCTCTTGCTTTTCCACAATCCTTCTCTGCCCCCAAAACGCCGACATATTTTTTTTCCGCGGACAGATTTTTATTCTTCCCGGGGCCTTGGCCACTAGTTCACCACCAAACACACCCTCCACCGCTCGCACTACGTCCGCAGTTCTTGCCCTGGGCCTTTTCTGTGTGCAGCCCAGATTGTTTGATTGATAGGGAACGGAAAAAGAAGATTTTGAGTGACAGCTTACCTGAGTGCCAATCTTCGTCACACTGACAAGCGGCTGCAGCAATCGGGACCCGCAGTTGTCGCGTTGCGTCATCGCGTAAGGACACGCAGGGCATTTGGCTCATGAATATTTATAGAGTGGGTGGAGACATGACGTCTGGATTGCCTTGTTCTCGCCCCCTGAGTCCATGCACCCTGCTGGGTATGGCTGGCAAAGCGAATCCACTACCCCCATTTACAGTTCAGAGTAACATAAACAAATTTTTAATAAAATATATTAAAAAACACACCATCAAACACATAAGCTATCTATATTACAAATTCGACACTCCCTAATACTTATTGTCTATCCCACACCGACTGACAAAGGACCTCATCCACATTGTTTACTTGTAATATGCTGCATATAGTCCTGATAATTAGGGCATACTGTGCTGCACAGGCAAGCTCAAGAGTAAAAATTGGAATCATTATAATAGAGTGTAGATTTTACCACTTGCACACTCAGCGCTATTCAAACGACCCCCCTGAGGCACAATCGCAGCATAAAAGAAACGTTTGATCTTTGCCTATTCCTTTTTTTATATACAAGACAATAATACCAGCACACCACCACCAAGAAAAGCAGATTTCAGGTCTGGTTCAGTGTACTTTAATAATATAACATCTCTTATTAATAACATTACATGCAAGCCAGTGGAGGGATCACGGAACAAACATCTATCACCATCATTGTGATAGGAGAGTTGGGGGGGGGGCGGGACAGACTGAAGCCTAACATCCAGGCCACCTCTCAGTGTAGGGGTGATGGTCTGCCGTTAGAGGGCTGGGGCAGCCGGTACTTGGCCATCTCCACATCCAGGTCAGCGAATGTGTACGAGTTGTACTCGTGGTGCTGTAAGTTCTTGTAAGAGCTGATGTCAAAAGGCTCAGGCTCCAGGGGCGCTGCAGCTGCAGCCTCTGAAGGGGGGGAGGGAGGTAGAGAAAACAGGACAAATCAGAGACCTAAATCTGGTACAAAGATGTGTCAGGCATTTATCCTGTGGTACAAAAGTCCAAAGAACAAAAGGAGACATGGGGAAAATGTTAGCCAAATACAGGCTTGTGTCTTATTTTGTATCCTTGGAACCGAACCGTCAAAACCACAAAATGCTTTATCCTCTGCCTGAGGGAATGCTGTTCAGTTTGGGGCAAAAAACAAGAGATCACAGTCAAGACTAACTAGCTGTAAAACCTGCTGTCCTCAAAAGCTCTCGCTCAGCTTTCATTTCTCAATCGTTGATAAGATCTTTAAAAGGGGGGGGGGGGGTGAATTTAAATATTCACACGTGTTAACAAAGGTATTTTACGGCAGGGCATTTCCTCCAGCGGCAGTGGCCGCATTCCCCCCAACGGAGGCTAGAGACGGGCTGGTGTGAACAGCTTCAGCCAATCAGGAACCCAAGCCCCGTCTCAAGAGATATTGGCAGAAGCGTGCGTGAAATGATGCCGTTAATTGGGCCAGTAAATCAAGATGTATGGGCCCCGCTGCATTGGGCAAGAGCTCCTACATGTTTGATTGAATACAGATGCATAATTTATTACATTCAATTCACTTTTCATCCCCTGGTCAAATTGTATCACTATACCTGAGCAAACTATTCTGGGCTTTCACTTCCCTTTGTTATAATGAGGAAATTCTACCTTTTTAAACATTTACTTTTACAGGCGGGGGGGGGGGGGTCTCCAGCCATGCATACAATAAAATAAGTTGTCAACATCACCTCAAGGACAGAGGATAAAACCATTCAGAAGACAATCACAAGAACATTTAAGACCGTTTCATTAATTGATGACACATGCATGTATCCCCAAAGTTACAGAGTGGAACACAGAGAGAGAGAGAGAAGTGAAAGGGGGGGGGGGTCAACGACGGCTGGTAAAAGGTTAATAACGAGCATCAGGTCTCAAGTCACTCCCAGCTTCTGTTCTTCCAGTTGAGGACAGGAGGCTTTTTAAACGACAGTTCACTGTAACTGTAACCTTACCATTACCGTGTGCACTGTAACCGTACTGTTAGCAATAGCATTACCTTGCATACTGTAAACATTATGAGCAGTAACCTTAACATTAACACAGGAACCTGGAACCTTCAAACACCAAAACAAATGTCATACAAACAAATAAAATGGTAATAAGAAATAGCAGAATATTATAACATAGGGGGAAAAAATCGATACAGCATAGTATAGCGATATTATTGAAGTGAGATGAACCGACTGAACTTATTATCCATCTTATCAGATAAAACAGACATTGACAAAGTTCCTTTGAGGACAATTTGCAGTTATATAACTTGTATAGCATATCGCAAAATGTTTAAAATCGCAATACTATCATATCATGACTTATCGTGATAATATCGTATCGCGGGGCCTCTGGTGACATAAGTGTGAATCCCTCTGGGAGTGGAGATGGTTATGAACAGAGAAACAGACAGGAAACCCAAAAAGTATAAAAGATGACACGGTACAGTAGAGTTCTGAGTCACAAACATGTGTAAAGTGTGAGTGAGATCCAGACAAGACATTTTTATGCTGCAATTCTCTGTGGAAACTCTGACATGAGACCATCACACTGCATATCATGCAGCATAGCCTCCTCTGCTCAGCCACAGTAATGAGGGGATGATGGTGTGGGCGGATTCAAGAGAGGATGGTAGACGAGCATCACATCAGAGCCTGCACAATGCAAACAAGGCAATATGCAACAACAAAAAAAAGTAAATGTGCCAAAGGAAGATAAAGAGCAGAAGGTCCTAATCCCCCAACGACTATTCAGGGTGGTTTCCATGACACAGATTATACCTCATTCAAAAGGGTCAGAAATGGAATGCAATCTTACACGTACAATACAGTCTTCGCGATATAGATATTGTGTTCGGGGCATATAGCAAAATCAATAACACTTTGATATATTGCACGTCCTTAATGTGCAATAACCTACATAATAAAGCATTGTTCATTATCTGTGTTTTGGAAACCCATTCCAAATGCAAAATGAGAGAAAGGCACAAGGATGCACAGTGTGAAAAAGGCAAGCAAGTCTGAAATACATGCAATGTGAATCATGCACCATGCAAACAGTGGGATTCTGGATGTATGTATGTTGAGTGTAAATGTGGTACTATTTGCAGGTGAGGTATCCATCGTTTGACCAGTAACAGAGCTACAGCAACTCAAAATGAAAAAGTAAATGACGATGATTAGGACAAGTTGTGGCAGAAAAGCGTTATGTGTGGCAGTTTATGACGCTAACTTTTAACAGTACATATATTGTGGGGAATATAATTGAAAGAGGTTATGGTCATCACTGTGGGGTTGGAAGAGCCACAGAGAAGAGAAGAAAATAGAGGGGGAGGTGAAGTGTGTACCCTCAGATGCCTCAGCAGGGACCTCTGCCTGAAGCTCCTCTCCTGCAGCCTCAGCCAGCACTGGGGCGGGGTCTACCAGCTCTTCCGCGCTGTCCACAGGGGCCGCGACCTCAGCCACTACCTCAGCAGCTGCTTCAGCTTCAGCCGCTACTGGGGCGGGGTCTACCAGCTCTTCAGTGCTCTCTACGGGGGCAGCAGCTTCTACAGCAGGGGCAGCCTCAACTGCAGGGGCAGCTTCTTCAGCTACAACTTCAGCAGCCGCATCGGTTTCTGGTGGTGCAGCTGTGGCCACTACCGGTGCAGGATCTACCAGCTCCTCTGCACTCTCCAGAGGTGCAGCAGCTCCAGCTACAACTTCAGCAGCCGCTTCGGCTTCTGCCGGTGCAGCTTCTACTGAGGGATCCTCAGGGGCAGCTTCTAATGCAGGGGCTTCAGTTGAGGCAGCATCAGGAGCAGCTTCTATGGCTTCAGTTGGAGCTTCAGCTGTTGATTCAGGAACAGGTGCAGCTTCAATGGCTTCAGCTGCAACTTCGATTGGCGTTTCTACTGGGACTTCAGGGATAGCCGCAGCCTCTGCAACTACCTCTGAAGTGGCTTCCGCTGAAGCCTCGGCCGCAACGTGTGGTGGTGTGGTCACATCAACCTCAGGCTCTGGGGCAGCCTCTGTAACGGCCTCTTCAGGGGCAGCAGAGATCTCAGGGGCAGAGTCTACCAACTCCTCAGAGCTCACAGCCGGGGCTGCTTCAGAAGCGGCTTCCAGGGTAGCTGGTTCTGTGGCAGTGGCTATAACAATAGCTTGAGATTCTGGTGCGGTCACCGCCTCTCCCTTCTCAGCTTCACGGACCTCTTCAATGACTTCTGGTTGAGAAGCCTGGACCACAGCGATTTTCTCCACCACAGCTTCTTCTGGCTCTCCTGCTGGGCTCTCTGTTTGAGCCTTCGTCTTCACTTCTGACTTCTCGTCATCAGAGTCAGAGTCTGAATCAGAATCGGAGTCGCTGGATGATGAGGATGTTGCATCTCCAGCTGGTGCATCAGGCTCGGAAGAAGCAGCAGAAGCTAAGACTGTATCAGCTGAAGGAGCGGCTGCAATTGGAATGTCTTCTGACACAGGAGGTTCAGCACTTGCAGTAATTACTGGCACAGCGGCTGTTGGTGCTGCATCAACTATTTCAGGGGTGGCGTCTACTACAGGTGGAGCTGCATCAGCAATGGGTTCCGCGGTATCCATGACGGGTGCTGGATCTGAAAGAGAAGCTGGGGCCTCTGTTGCCATCATCTCAACTGCAACCGCTTCACTGGCTGGAGCTGCTGCCTCAACCTCTGGTGGGGCCACTTCTGGTGCAGTTTCACTGGCAACAGCTTCTACAACAGGAGCTGCTGCCTCAACCTCTGGTGGGGCCACTTCTGGTGCAGTTTCACTGGCAACAGCTTCTACAACAGGAGCTGCTGCCTCAACCTCTGGTGGGGCCACTTCTGGTGCAGTTTCACTGGCAACAGCTTCTACCACTGGTGGCTCTTGTGCAGCAACTGTTTCAATGGCAACAACCTCAGCAACTAGAGCTTCCTCAGCAGCCTCAGCGACTGGAGCAAGTGCTTCTATCACTGGGGCCTCAGGTTTGACGACCTCTTCTGCAACTGGAGGTGTAGTCTCAGTGGCGCTTTCCACTGCAGCCGGTACTGATTCCACAGCTGGAGGGGCTACATCAACAGCAGGACTGGCAGCTTCCACAACAGGGGGTTCTGTGGTGCCTGGTGTTTCAGGCACTGGGGTGCTGGTGGCAACATGGGTGGATTCTGCTGCCTCTGGGGCACTGGTAGCAACATGGGTGGATTCTGCTGCCTCTGGGGCACTGGTGGCGACATGGGTGGGTTCTGCAGCTGCTGTGGTTGCAGCTACAATAGCTCCAGCAGTGGCAGGGCTAGCCACTGTTTCAGCTTCACCTAGAACTTCTGTTGGGGAAAACTTCACTGGGAAGGCAACTGCGGTCTTGTAGGCGAGCAGAGACGCCCTCTCATCTGGAGCCTCTAAGGCTGAGGAAAATGGTGAATGAAGGGGTAAGATAATTAAATAATTACAGCAATCCTTTTTTGGGGGGTTTGACTTGTCCCAAAATATACTTTCCCCCCTGTATGTGTGTGTAGTAACAGCAAATTGTGTGATTAAATTAATCAACCAATCTCCCCAATTTAGTCGTTATGCCAATTCACTACCTGGTCGTTGTGCTATCGTCTTTTCACTGGACAGCTAGGCGTTTCACTGGGAGAGCCTAGCGTGCACAGAGGTTCTATCTCCCCCAGATCACCTCCCCGCTGAACAGATGCCCTGGTTGACCAGTAGGAGTCGCTGTTGCAACAACCAGGACTCACACCCTACTGGCTTCCCACCAGCGAACACTGGCAATTGTGTTTGTAGAGACGACTGACCAAGCCAGAGGTACCGCTGCCGGGAATTTAACCTAGGTTTCTGCGGTGGTAGGCGAGTGCTTAGACCTCTACACTACCCAGCCACTCCAGTGCTTTAGACCTCTACACTACCCAGCCGCACCAGTGCTTAAACCTCTAAACTACCCAGTAGGGATGGGCGATATAACGATAACGATAAATATCGCGATATATTTTAATAATCTATATCGAATATCGAAATTAAAAAAAAAATCGAAAAATCTTCTTTTTTAATTTTTTTTGTGACCTGCAACAGGGCAGTTTTAAAACCAGAGACAGTGGACAGACTTGTCTTTCTTGCCTGCAACTTAAAGTAATGGCTTTGCTTGTCCAAATGACAATACTGACCAAATTGAGATTTATTTTTTCTCTTGTCCATTTATTTTGTTTGCTTTCTAATTTAAAATACAGTTTGAAACCGTCTGTACACAGTAGGCTATGTGTGCTAGCAGAGCTAGACTCCAGTCACGAGTCACGGTGCACATGTGCGGTGGTTTGTCCACCAAAAAAGCGCCAAAAGATCGAAAATAAACTAGCAGAGCCAGAACTGTTCAACTCCCCTGGAGCCACAGCCAGCAGAGAAGCCGGTTTACTTTCGCTTTTAAACCAGCTGCAGCCTGAGAACTGGAGTGTGAGGGGATGTAACACTAAAGATGGCGGCAATGACAAAGAATTGCTGCAAAATAAACATACCGGTACATCTGTTGTTTAATTTTTAAATTTTTTTATACTTATAACAATTTAGATAATTATCGATATAGAGAAATCTGATAACATTATCATATCGTTATCGTGATATGATTTTTTTCCATATCGCCCAGCCCTACTACCCAGCCATTCCAGTGCTTTAGACCTCTACACTACCCAGCCACACCAGTGCTTTAGACCTCTACACTACCCAGCCACACCAGTGCTTTAGACCTCTACACTACCCAGCCACACCAGTGCTTTAGACCTCTACACTACCCAGCCACACCAGTGCTTTAGACCTCTAAACTACCCAGCCACTCCAGTGCTTTAGACTACACTACCCAGCCACACCAGTGCTTAGACCTCTACACTACCCAGCCACACCAGTGCTTAGACCTTTACACTACCCAGCCACACCAGTGCTTAGACCTTTACACTACCCAGTCACACCAGTGCTTTAGACCTCTAAACTACCCAGCCACTCCAGTGCTTTAGACCTCTACACTACCCAGCCACACCAGTGCTTAGACCTCTACACTACCCAGCCACACCAGTGCTTAGACCTTTACACTACCCAGCCACACCAGTGCTTAGACCTTTACACTACCCAGTCACACCAGTGCTTAGACCTCTACACTACCCAGCCACTCCAGTGCTTAGACCTCTACACTACCCAGCCACTCCAGTGCTTAGACCTCTACACTACCCAGCCGCACCCGTGCTTAGACTTCTACACTACCCAGCCGATTCAATTTTTTAAACCTTTTTGACATCAGCTGAATTTGCCCAATTAATTCCAAAAGTACACATGAAATGTAATGAAAAAGGCTTACTAATCTTACCGAAGGTAAGACTGAAGGTCTCACATGGCCGAGCAGGTCAAATGGTGTCAGGTGAATGAATACATTTTTTTAATTGGGGCTGATTACTGATAACCTGTCTATGAAAAGTAATGATCACTTCTGATTCCATGAGTCTTCCCCGTGGCATTTTGCGTCCACATTTTTATAGGATTCTATGACATTTTCATAACAATAGCGAATATAACTTACCCTGCGCCGTTTTCATTGAGGTTTCTTACATATTAACAATGTTTTATTTGTCCTTTATATGCCGATTATCATTCAAATCTTAAATTGTACCATATGTCCCCCTTTAGACAACATATGTAACGCTACCAGCGCACTTTTGCTAAGATAATTAGTTTACCATTCGCGGTCGCTATACCGAGGCCGCAGTAATAGTTTACCGCTGTTCAGATCACGTCGAAGAATATACACACATCCCAGTGACCTGTGACCTGTGCTAAGGATCTTGGGAAATGTACTCATGTAGTTTTCAACATTTTCACCTTTAAATTTTAAACCAATGCTGCCATCTACTGACAACAGAAAGTGTTGTCTAATCGTCACCTTTAGAGTGTAGTAGTCAAACACCAATAAATGTATCATTCAGTCACATTTCACTCATCGATAATAACATGGTGGTGCTGCACTCCAGACAGAAAGCCTCACATGATCCAGATTAAAGAACTACACTATTTTCTATTTATTTAATGTTACTTTAGTAGGTAGATCTAATGTCAGAGAAACCAAAAGAGGTCAAGGGGTCAATGTTTCTCAAACTGCCAATGTCTTACAGTCCGTTTGTGCTATATATAAAAAAGAGACTGGAGGTGGATTTCAGTTGTTCTTGTCCGGCCCAGATATTGACTAAACACTTTGACATATTTTTTATAATTATAACCTACAAATATCCTAATAACAACATGTGAAATTAAATTTAACTGTAATCAGGAAATTAATAATTTGATTGCACACAGTATCCTGATCTGACTACACAAGAGAATTACAGTTACTGTTTAAATCACTGGACAAGGACGGCTAAGCTGTGAATAAAATGGTTAGACAGAGAAAGAGAAAGTTACTGTGACACAACATAATTATTCATGAACAGCATTTCAACATTTAACATTAACCTTATTCATATTCTTAAATATTGTTATTATTTTGATTTCCTAGATGGCCGACTGCAAGGGAAAAGCATATAAGAATTCATGACACATAATTTAAAGCTGCAATAACTATTTCTAACTGTATTTTTCACATTTTCTTATGACCACCTGCCTCAAAACAACCCATATTCCATAATTTATTTTATTAACCCGGCCTGCCTATTTTATAAACCTATGGGGGAAAAAACTAAAAGATCCAGTGAGTCTCTTGATCAATAGTGTGCCGTCAGAACAGTATTATGTTTGTAGGTGACGTATTTATGTATGTATTGTAGTTGAAATATTTGTAATCCATGCACAATCTTTTTTCAGCAAATATTTTTGCTACAACAAGATTGGGCCGGTAAGGCATTTTATGTTGATACATGAAGATGCTTTAGTTTTGGAAAAATGTTGTTTGTTTATAGTGGCGACTCGCCCTAGTGGTCAGAAAAACGTTATTGCAGCTTTAATTGGACTGTCTGGCACTGGTACTGGTACTGTAGGGAAAAGGTTTACAAATGATCAGGGTATCCGTAAGGAAAAGGGTGCAACATCTCAAATGGAGCCAGATGACAAATAGTAATTAAAAGGAACATGCCAACATGGGGATGATACCAGTTCCCTGGTAGATACCAGTTCCCTGATACCAGTAGATACCAGTTCCCTCTCTGTGTGTTCAGTAGAAAGCTAGACTGCAAGCCTAGCCGCTGGCCAAAAAACAACTCTCCTGAGCCGGGTAGCTTTCTACTGAGCGTACAGAGAGGACATTGGTATCTATCTTCTTGTCTGACACTGGAGAAGATGGTAAGCACATTTCACATAATGTTGGCATGTTTCTTTAAAGAAGAAGAAAAGGCTTAGGTGGTCTTACTCTTGCTTGCAGCCTTAGCAGCATTGGTGGGCTCCTCTGCCTTGGTGCAGAATGCCACAGCAGTGGGACTCCTCAAGATGCCCCGGCTCTCAAGCCGGAGACACTGTAGAAAAGCAGAACATTTTGTAGGTAGATTGATTGATTTAAATAATTTTTTTGATCATTCATGTGGCCCTTACTTAAGCAACACTTTATGTATACAGTACAGTTGGGTAACAAAGTGCTTACCAGACTCTAAGATCAAAGTAAAAACTTAAAGAGGAAAAAAAAAAACTGCAAAAAAAAAAAAAGAAAAAAAAAGAAAACAGCGTGTAACAGATTAAGATAATGCCTGTGAGTCAAGGCAGGTTTTTAGGAGCTTAATAGACCCGTTCGCTGTATACGCCAGACTCAGCGTGCGTGCGCGCACATCAAGGGGGCAAAAGCAACGTAATCCTGGTGAGAACAACGGGGCAGACTACAATATTTGCATTTGTTAGCCATGCTAGCGATCTAAACAATCAATCCATGCCAAAGCTAGATAACGTAAAAGGTGAAAGACTCACACTCACAGCCATGCTGATTTGGCAAAATGACATCCAGACGTTTTTGTTTGAAACAACTTTTAGTCAGGGGAGTGTCATGGTTTCTCCATAGAGGCCCGCTGTACTTTTTTAGCGCAGCAGCTCGCGCAGGTACTAGGGCAACTTAGTCACGGAGTTGGAATTGCTCGATTGTATACATGTATGTTTGTATACAGCAAACAGGTCTATATTTTCTAATTAATTTGCCAATCTGACCATTAGAGGGAGGCGTTTCCAGCATCTGCAGCGACTGTAAAAGCCCAGTAATCCTGACCTAGGAACTACAAATATGGTCCTAATTTTCTACTCGGCTGGATTATTCATTTTTCACACAACAAAACATATATCTAAAAGATGTGTTAACCAGGTCACCTGGTTCTGATTGATTGATTGAAAACTTTATTAACAGATTGCAGAATGGGTACAGTACAGCACAGCTCAATACATACAATTGTTAAGGGGATGCAGACCAGAGAAAGACTTTCGTCTTGTTTACATCAGGGTCCCCCATTTTCAATTCATCATAACATATATGACATACATGACATACAGATAGACAGTACTGCTACATCTATACATTTATGATTATGACATACCAGATTTGCAAATACAGTACTGTTTGTGATACGAAAAGAGTCCAGAAAAGAGAGTATATACATTTGACATAGAAACTGTACATTGGAGGAGGTTGGGTAGGTGGGGGGGGGACTGTACATGGAGGTGGTTGTTGGGTGGGTGGGTGGGGGGGGGTTGGGTAGGAGGGGTGGGTGGGGGACACTGTACAACTGTACAAGCAAAACTGTACATTGGAATATTGACAAGACCATACTTGGTAATTTACTGTACATTTGAGGGGGTTGTGTTAGGACATTTACAGGGGCCAGTTTTGAATTGCAGTATTGTATTGTAAAAGAGATGTGTTAACCTGAGGTCACCTGGTTCTGTATAAACATGTTATCAATGTGTAAAAGATACGTGTTAACCTGAGGTCACCTGGTTCTGTATAAACGTGTTATCAATGTGTAAAAGAGATGCGTTAACCTGAGGTCACCTGGTTCTGTATAAACATAAACATGTTATCAATGTGTAAAAGAGATGCGTTAACCTGCGGTCACCTGGTTCTGTATAAAGATGTTATAAATGTGTAAAAGAGATGTGTTAACCTGACGTCACCTGGCTGGTTCTGTATAACATGTTATCATCAATGTGTAGACTAACAAGAATTCACATGTTATTTTACATTATCTTGGACAGTTCAAACAAAAAGTTGTCAACATCAATGTCCCTCATATCTGGGAAATCTCTTGATGATGCCATCAGGAGGCACATCCTGGATGTGCTCCAATAACAGTGACTGGAAGACAGAATTTGACACCGATTATATTAGAATATGGTGATTATATTAGAATATGGTGATTAATTGGGCACATTTTCGGGTTCATAGCAGTCAGCACTACAATAAAGCTATTTGGGTTACAAGGCTAGCTGTTGCGTCAGTGACAGCAAAAGGGGATCAACAAGCGTACTTAAAAGTGTAACATATCCACAGCTTTAGCCATTGTAGCCAAAAAATACTGGCCAACTGTTTGGTCTTACCAGGACCCCAAATGTCACTAGCCACTCTGAATTTCTATCAGTAAAAACGAATGTAACGAATGTTAGAAAGCATAGGGGGGACCCTGATGTAAACATAAAGTTTTCATTCATTCATAGATTTCAAGAGATAACGTTAAGTGGCTGGTGGATTTTACCAACATTTGGCTGGTTTCACCGTATAAATCATATGCTTTCACTTTGTATCCATGTTCTCTGATTTATTTTGGCAGCTACCTGTATAATCGTTTTAAATGTTGTAAACAGATCAGTCTGTCGGCTTTAATTTAGCTAACGTCAAGTCCAGTGTCACTCAGGGTCAGCAAGGACGGCTTAAGTTTAAGAGGATAGTTTACCTATTTTGACCCAGAAACAAATTAAACGTGTTTCGTGTGTAAGTATATTAAAAATATGGCACAATTCACAATTTTAGGAGATCAACAATTGTTACCTTGAGAGAGCTCAATCGTCCTAACCGAAGTAAGGAGGTCGCCATTTTGTGTTCCCAATATTATTTCCCGTGCGGAAACTGGACAGAAATACCAATGGATCCTGAATTAAATCTGTCATACTTTTAAGTCAATATATTATGAATTATCTATACAGCCTATATAGTAAATTGAATTGTTCATTTTGTTATATTCTCATTAATAAAGTATACTATTTTAGTATTTTGTTTGGGAAGTAGTAAGTATTTTAGTTTCTTACTGTTCATAAGGGTCTGCTTTTTTAGGTAGTTATTTTAGCCTACCTGTTGTACTTCAGCCAAATAAACTTTTAGGAATTAGGCATAATTAGAAATCAAACTCTTTTATTTTTTAATCCAAAGTTATCTAACACCGACAATGATAGTATGAATGAATGAATGAATGAATGAATGAATGAATGAATGAATGAATGAATGAAAACTTTATTTAACAGATTGCAGAATGGGTACAATACAGTACGGCTCAATACACACAATTGTTAAGGGGATGCAGACCTGAGAAAGACGTTTGTCTTGTTTCCATCAGGGTTCCCCATTTTCAATTCATATCATTTATGACATACACAACATACATGACATTTATGGCATAGGGACATATAGGTATTTAGTACTGATACATTTGTGACATAAACGGTATTCAAATATACAGTACTGTTACCCCTAGATCCTGACTGAGTATATACATATGGTGGGGAGGGGACTGTACATTAGGAGGGGGTGGTGGGTGGGTGGGAGAGAAATATACATACGGCGGGGAGGGAATATATACATGCGGTGGGGAGGAGACTGTCTATTAGGAGGTGGTGGGGGTTTTGGGCATTTACGGTGGCCAGTTTCGAATTGCAGCCTCCCGTAGGTGCTCTTTAAGAGCGGTTTTGAATGTGGGTAGGGATTCACATTCCTTTACAGCTTTGGGTAGGGCATTCCACATTGATGTGGCATAATTGCGAAACGTGTTTAGTCCCTTGTTTGAGCCGAATCTGGGTTTAACATGATTTGTTGAGCTTCCTCTGGTGTAGTGGTTGTGGTATTCACTGACCTTTGGGAAGTATTTTGACATGTACATGGGTACCTTAGTCGTATAGTGTATCTTGTATAATGGCATGGCATGCTTTTTTGGTGATCAGCCTAATCCCTAATGTATGTTTTTATTGTCAGTGAAGCTGTTCTAGGCAGGTGACTTCAACAAATCATGTTAAACCCAGATTCGGCTGAAACAAGGGACTAAACACGTTTCACAATTATGCCACATCAATGTGGAACGCCCTACCCATAGCTGTAAAGGAATGTGAATCACTACCCACTTTTAAAACCACTCTCAAGGAGCACCTACGGGAGACTGCAATTCGAAACTGGCCCCTGTAAATACCCTAAGCCCAACCCCCCCCTCCAATGTACAGTAGATGTCCTAACCCAGTAATACACGAGACCCTCTTCTTGGACCTAGTAAGGTTTTGTCGATAATCCAATGTACAGTTACAGAGGATTTTACTCCATAACTGCTCCACTAGAGGGAGCTCTAATGATTTTCTTCTTGGCATATTATTCCAGAGACCGGTAGGCATGAACACTTAAGGTAACCTACTTGCGTTCAGCGTTTCTCTGATTGGCCACGACACCCACGTGACCGCGCGCTAGCCCGCCCCCTTATCGCCATCTGCCGCTCCTGTGTGTTGCGGCGCGAGCGGCAGAGGTCCCTTGCGGAAATGAAATGCGGAAATGTAATGTTATGTCCGAATCGAATCGCGCGACTACACAACATATTTATCAAAACAACTACCAGATTCACGTGTCACTGTACATCAGTGGAGGCTGCTGACTGATTAACTAGAAACTGTACATTGTAACGTTATATAATGTTATTTCGCGTTTTTAACGTCATAAAACAACTACCAGATTCACTCGTCAATGTACATCAGTGGAGGCTGCTGACTGATTAACTAGAAACTGTACATTGTAACGTTATGCGTTATTTCGCGTTTTTATTCATAACGTCATAAAACAACTACCAGATTCACTCGTCACTGTACATCAGTGGAGGCTGCTGACTGATTAACTAGAAACTGCACATTGAGGGGGTTTGAATCACTGTACATCAGTGGAGGCTGCTGACCAAATTTTTAGCACAAATTATTATATTATATTATATATTAAATTATATTTTTTAAACATCCCCAACGCTGCAACACCCCCATTCCTCCTAGGTGTCAGGCTCCTCATTCGCTTCCATTCATTTTGGGGACCATGTTTAAATATCATACTTCTGAAGTATAAACAAACTATACTGCTGTGACGATTTTGAATATCTTAACATGTATTTACCACCTTCCTCTGCACGAGGCCACAGATGGGTTTTATGTAACACAAGGACAATGAATGAATGAATGAAAACTTTATTTAACAGATTGCAACATATATCCACTCTTGAACAATGAAAAACTCCTTTTTCTTCTGCCGCGCGCTGCAACACGGCGCAACACACAGAGCGGCAGGGCGCGGATAAGGGTGTGTGCTAGCGCGGTCACGTGGGCGTGTGGCCAATCAGAGAAACGCTGAACGAAAAGCTGAACGCAAGTGCGTTACCTTAAGTGTTCACGCGACCGGTAGAGATGAGGGATTTTTCTACATTACTGCCGTTATATTTCATACTGGCTTCGTGTCTTGCTTCGCCTATTGGACTATGCTTGCATGGGGGGGGGTTGACAGAGTCACCTGGGGAGCAAAATAACTGGTCATGACAACGAGGTCCTCTTTAGCCTTAACTGGCGTGGTTTATTTCATATGTACATTTCCACCACGAGACCTGCTCTCCGTGAGAGCTAGAGTGAGAGAGACAGAGGGGGAGGGAACATTCCCTTATACCTGCTACCTGACGTCAGCAGGTTATAGCTGCATCTCCTTACGCCTATAGCGCCCTCTTGTGGAACAGTTAAAGTGCAGTTATATTCAATCATATTATTACTTACATTTAACAGTCCCACTTATGAATGATGTATACTGTACAACTTTAACAAGAAAAAATACAGTTCAAAACATCAAAAGAACATGGCAGTCAAGGGCGGCTAGGTGGTGTAGTGGGCAAGGCGCTCGCCACAGATGCAGGAAACGCTGGGTTCGAGCCCAGCTCTCCGCATTGCTATCAGCTTGGCTGGTCGTTCATACTAACACAATTGGCAGTGTTAGGGGTGGGAAAGCTGATGGGTGGGGATCGGATGTTGTGGACAGTGACTCCTACAGGTCGGTTGGTGCGCCTGCGCAGCAGAATCAGGAAGCGACGGGGGCGGCGTGTCCCTCCCACGCAGACCCCCAACGCTGAGAGATCGCGCTGTGCAGGTGAAAAGATGCGACGGCTGCTTCCTCGAGTACCGGAGGGGACACGTGATGTAAGGCTTCGTCCACATTGCAGCCGGCTTGTGGGAGGCATGGCCTAACAGCGTTCGAGACAGGGGAGGGTAGAATTGGACGATATGAAATTGGGATGGGAGAAAAAATAGAAATGGGAGAAAAAGTTGATTAAAAAAAAAAACATGGCAGTCAATATTACATAACAGGCAATATTTTACACACCAAACATGACCCCTGCAAATCTTCTGAATTTCAGTTTGGAGACAGGCTTGGTCATAGCGTCTGCAACCATGTCGTCTGTAGGGCAGTAAACAAGTGTCATCCTTTCTTCTCTGATGACAGATCTAAAGAAGTGATATTTTATATCCACATGTTTACACCTCTGTCGGCACACAGTGTTTCTAGCAAGTGCAATGGTTCCCTTGTTGTCTTCCTAAGCAACAGTTTTCTTATATACATAGGTATCCATTCCTTCAAGCAGTTGTTCTAGATAAATACATTCCTGTATTGTCAAAGCTAGAGCCATATATTCGGCTTCACAAGTTGATAGTGCCACTGTGGGCTGTTTCTTTGTTTTCCATGAAACTAGTGAGCTGTCTGTACCCATACTCACACAATACCCTGTGGTACTTCTCCTGTCTGTGGCGTCTGCCGCCCAATCTGCATCACTATAGGCTTGAAGCCCTAAGCCCTCGCTGCTCTTTCTGAAACAAAGCTGTTTATCTGCTGTGCCTTTGAGATAACGAAAAACATGTTTTGCTGTAATCCAGTGCTCTTCTGTGGGATCAGCAAAATGACATGATAATTTACTCACTACAAAACATAGGTCAGGGCGAGTACATGTTGTCAAATAAATGAGGCTACCTACAGCTTCTCTGTAAATTTTTACATCTGTCAATTTCTGAGCATCCTCTTTGTAGTCTAGCTTTTGATCACATGGTGTTTCCCTAGTTCTACATTCTTGCATGTCAAAACGATTCAGGATCTTTTCCACATATCTCTTCTGGGATATTTTTACACAACTGGTGAAGAAATCTTTTTAACCTACCTAGGTCTTTCATTTTGAATCTGGTGGAGAGCGTACCTTTCACCTGCTCTAGGTTTCTAGTGTTGTCTGCTGCGATGATTAAATCATCCACCCAAATCACAATTATCACTTTTCCTGACTCTTTTGACTCCTTTGTGTAAACACAGGGGTCTACTGGGTTCTGTATGAAGTGATCTTCAATTAGACATGTATGAAGCATCTCGTTCCAATTTCGCCCAGACTGTTTCAGGCCGTAAATGGATTTTTCTAGCTTACACACTAGCTTCTCTCCTTTCTTTTTGTAACCTTCAGGTTGTTCCATATATATCTCTCTATCAATGGGTGCGTGCAGGTAGGCTGTCTTCACATCCATCTGGTGTAAAATCAAGTTGTCTTCAGCTGCCTTCTGCATCACTACCCGCACACTGGTCAGATTGGCTGTAGGGGAGAATGTCTCACCGTAGTCTATTCCTTCCCTCTGACTGTAGCCTTTAGCTACAAACCTGGCCTTGTACTTGTCGTGCCCTTCAATACCCTCCTTGATTGAGTACACCCATTTGCCTCCCACTGTCTGTCTACCCTCTGGTAACTTTGTTAGAGTAAAAGTATGATTGTCCTCTAGGGACCTCATCTCCTCATCCATTGCTCTCTCCCATTTTCCTGACTCAGGGGATATCATGGCCTCTTTAAAGGTCTGAGGTACACCACTACTACTCTGTAGCAGTAATCTATGCTGGTAAGTGTACTGTCATCCTCGTCACTTCCTCTCTGGGCATAGTCTTTCAGATACTTTGGGGGTTTATGTTCCCGGGAGGAATATCTCCCACTGCATGAGGCACGTGACGTCACCCTAGGGTGCTTCCCGTCATCATCCTCTGGGGGTTGTTGACCGTCTGTCTGCATGTCTGTGCTCAGTACACTAGGCCAGGGGTTCCCAAACTTTTCAGGCCAGGGCCCAGAAAATAAGGCATCAGAGAGCCGCGGCCCAATGCACATCGTCAGGCTTTTTTTTTTTTTTTTTTGCCAGGCAACCGATTATTTTCAGCCAAATATCACTTCAATCCTATTAAAGGGGCTATGCATTGCTATTCCTAGCACTATTTGGGCAACTTTACACAATTCCTGTTGGTCTATTGAAGACATTTGTAAGTTTTTTTTCAAAAAAATGCATTGTTTTATATTTCTAATCAAGTACTCAAAACCATCATTTTTCAGCCTCAAGAAATCAGGCTGTTATGGCCTGGCTCCGCCCATAAGCACTTTGAGTGACAGTGCCACACAGTCTGCACTGGTAGAGGGAGGGAGGGAGGGGGGGGAAGAGAGAGAGAGAGAGAGAGCGAGAGAGGGAGGGGGTGGGAGAGAGAGAGAGAGAGAGAGAGAAAAAAAAGACAGTCCGCCGGCAGCTTGTTTTTTTTTTTTTTCTTTCAATCTCCCGTTTGCGTGTGTGGCGCGCTGCAGGTCCCCCCCCCCCAAGTGCTCTCTATCTCTCTCCCTTTCTCTCCCTCTCGAGTATGAGGAAATGTTTTTTTTTTTTCTTTCTTTCAATCTCCCGTTTGCGTGTGTGGCGCGCTGCAGGTCCCCCCCCCCCCCCCCCCAAGTGCTCTCTATCTCTCTCCCTTTCTCTCCCTCTCGAGTATGAGGAAATGTTTTTCTTTTTTTCTTTCTTTCAATCTCCCGTTTGCGTGTGTGGCGTGCTGCAGGTCCCCCCCCAAGTGCTCTCTATCTCTCTCCCTTTCTCTCCCTCTCGAGTATGAGGAAATGTTTTTCTTTTTTTCTTTCTTTCAATCTCCCGTTTGCGTGTGTGGCGCGCTGCAGGTCCCCCCCCCCCCCCCCCCCCAAGTGCTCTCTCTCCCTCTCTCTTCCTTTCTCTCCCTCTCGAGTATGAGGAAATGGTTTCGCTGTGTACAGTCAGTCTAGGTAGAATGGGGGCGGGCATTAGCTCCAACCACAGAGCCAATCGCATCACTGTGCGCTACCCACAGCCCGAATGACGTGACTCAGGCCTTCAAATCAAAATGACCCGATTTACTAGAGGACAAAAGGGGCTGGGCTGAATCGGAGCAATCCGCCAATATGGTATTTAGACCCTAAAACACATTGATACGAACTCCTATTACTATAATACAATGCTAGAGACTGAAAAATGACATTTATAATACATAGCCCCTTTAAGTTAGTTATTCATTTATATGTGCTATTTATGAGAGGGCTAACTTGTTGCAAAATAATAATGATAATAATAATAGCCTCATTAAAATACTATTGTTGCTTCGGTTGTTTTCAGCGTTTTATGTGCATAATCTGTTATTTAGTTTGAAATGTTCGTTGAAATAAGTAGATTTTTCGTTTTTGTTTATTTATTAAGTTAATATAAAACCATATAGTCACATTTTAGAATACAATATAATAGAATTTTAGAATACAACTAGAAACACTGTCCTGGCCTGCTTCTAAGTTCAGTGGCCTGACAATTTTTTTTTTTTTTTTTTTTTTTTTTTTTTTAAATTTTCTCGCGGCCCACCCGTGGCTGTTCGCGGCCCACCTTTGGGTCGCGACCCCGACTTTGGGAACCACTGCACTAGGCTGTGGTGTCTCTCTTTCCTCACACCCTACTCTAGAGTCCAGCTCTGGCTCCTGTGTCTGTGTCTCGTTCTCACATGTTGTCTTTGTGACAAACTTTACTAACCTGTGCTTTTGCACTTTCCCTTTACCGGGATAATAGACTAGAAAAGCGGGGCTGCCCTTGTCATGCCCTACAAAAAGTTCTTTTTCATACCTGGACTCGAGCTTTCCTCTGTCCTGTTGGTAAGCATAACACACTGACCCAAACTTGTGCATCCTGGCTAGATCACACCTTTTTCCTGTCAGTGCTGTATACGAGGTGGTGCCCCGTGTTCTTGTTAAAACACCGATTTCTGGTGTAAGCGGCTTCTTGTACCGCATAATGCCATAGACTCTTAGATAAGTTACCATCTATTAGCTTACACCTAGCCATTTCGAAAAGAGTGCATCCTTCCCTCTCTGCTATCCCGTTCTGGTGCGGGGAGTAAGGACAGGACGTCTCGTGTCTGATCTTGTTCCTTCTCAGCAGTGACTGGAACTCTCTATTTGTGAACTCTGTTCCGTTATCGGACCTCAAGCATTTTATGCTGCCATACGGAGCTACATCTGCAAGGAATTTTTCTGTGGCCTGGAGTGTGTCACTCTTTGCTCTGAGAAAGTAAACAAACACTGCCCCTGTACACACATCTGTGAAAGACTGCACATATTTAAAGCCACCTATGGACTAGCTCAAGTGGTGTCTTTCCCTTTTCCGTGGGACCTCTCTTCCTTGTTTGAGTGAACTTTCCCTTTATACACACATCACATTCTTTGTTGGGTCTATGCTTTTCACTGTTAATGTGCATGCCTACTGTCACCGCCTGCAGCTTCAGTATATCCTCGTAATTACAATGACCCATGATCTCATGCCATGTCTGAATATTATGACTGACATTACACATATAATTTTCATTACTTTCTGTTTGTAGATAATACATTCTCTTGTACACCTCAATGTTAAACCTCATACCGTCAGGCTCCACAAGAACATCATTACCTTCATTGAAGAACACTTTGGCACCGTTTGCAGTAGCAGATTTTACAGAGAATAGTTCTTGTGGGAACGAGGGTATGTAGAGGGCGTTCTTCAACGTCACTGTACACCGGCGCCCCTCACTGTCTATGAGGCATACCTGTGCGTCTCCTCTCCCCTGCGCCAACCCGAATGTGCGCTTCCCGTCTGCCAGCTCCATGCTGTGTCTCTCCGGCTCGAAGGTGCTGTCAAAGTTCTTGAATCGGTTCCTGTCGTTGATAATGTGGGACGACGCACCTGTGTCCACGATCAGTCCCTTCCTTTGGACCTGCTGCTGCTGCGTTGACGGGCTGACGTATGCTGTCTGCCCCCCGAAGGTGAATTCCTCTCTTCCCGCTGCTCTCCGGGCGTCGTCTCGACTCGCCTCACGTCCACCGCTGCCGCCATCTTGCACACAGCCGCCATCTTGCACGTGCGCGTACCGAACGCTCTGTTCGCGCTTCTTTCTACACACTCTGTCCGCGTGTCCAGAAGTTCCGCAGAAACTACACCAAACGGTTTTTATGCACTTATCTTTTCGGTGACCCTTTTCTCCACATTGCCAACAAGCCATCTCCGTCAGGGGTCCGGTCTTTTTCTTTGGCGCTGCCCGGGCCTTCATTACCCTTTCTCCCGCCTCTTCGGTGACCGGGTCTGAGTCTTCTGAGGCCTCGAAGTTCCGCAGCTTTATACATCTCCGGTAGTCCCCTCATAACCATCGCCATCATTAGTCCATCGCTCGGTGCTTCTCCTGCACTCTTGAGCGTCGTGATGATTTGTTACGCCCTGATGACGTATTCAGTCACAGTCTCTGTGTTAGCTTTCTTCAGTGCGGTCAAAGTTATATACAGGGATACAATCCGGGGCCTACCTCTGCCGATGTAGTGTTCTCTTAACACTTTTAGACTCTCTCTGCCTTTGTCTTTTGTGTCCCGGAATATCAGCCCCAAGCTTGTGTTGTCTAGGAGTGGTGCTAGCTCGCAGTATGCGTCAGCATTCAGCTTTGTATCCAGGGCTTGCGCGGCCTCCGTTATTTCTCCTGTGAGGCCCGTCAAAATTGTCTTTTTCCACCCCACTCTGTGCATACAGCACAACATCCGCTCTTCCCAGAGCTCGTATTCTTCTGCCCTTCTGTTAAACGTGGGCCACTTGCTCCTTCCTCTTGTCACCATCCAGGAGGAAGAGGTGAGGACCACCTTCAAGAGGATAAAGAAAAATAAAGCAGCAGGCCCAGATAACATCAGTTCATCTGTCCTACATCACTGTGCTGCAGAACTGGCCCCCATCTTCACCAACATTTTTAACACCTCCCTCCGTAATTGTTCAGTCCCCCAATGTCTCAAACAGTCCACCATCATCCCTGTCCCAAAATCCAATAATATCTCCTGCCTTAACGATTACAGACCAATTGCCCTCACATCCGTAGTAATGAAATCATTCGAACGCATCATTCTCACCCACCTCAAAACCAGCACCACCCCCCTCATCGACCCACACCAATTTGCCTACAGAACCAACAGGTCTGTGGATGACACAGTCAACAGCCACTCATCACCTGCTGCAACACCTGGAAACCCGCAACTCATACGCCCGCATTCTGGTTATGGACTTCAGTTCCGCATTCAACACAATTATCCCAGCCAAACTCATCAATAAACTACTGGACATGAACATTGACCCCTGCATCTGCCACTGGATCCATAGCTTCCTCTCCAACAGACAACAGAAGGTCAAAATAAATAACATCACATCCCACCCTTTATATCTCAGCACAGGAGCCCCCCAAGGCTGCGTCCTTTCACCCTGGCTTTTCTCCCTATACACCAACCTGCTCATCACAGACAATAACGAAACAGAATACCGTACACAAATCAACCACACAATCACCTGGTGCACAGACAATAACCTCCTCCTCAACTCATCAAAAACCCAAAAACTCATCATCGACTTCAGACGCCAGCCAAACCCCAAAACCCCCATATCCATCTCCGGCAAACCCATAATCACCACAGACTCCTTCAAATTTCTCGGCACTCACATAAGCAATAACCTCAAATGGAAAACCAACACAGACCAAAAGCAAATCAAAGACTCTTCATACAAAGCATCCTCACCTTCTCCATAACTGTTTGGTACAGCAATCTGGACACTCACTCGAAAAACAAACTACAAAGAATCATCAATAAATCCTCAAAAATAATCCGCACCCCCCTCCCTTCTCTCGAATCACTCCACCGCCAAATCACAATCAGGAGAGCCAGAAAAATCATCTCTGACCCCACTCACCCAGCACACCACATCTTCCAGCTGCTGCCCTCCGGGAGGCGCTACAGATCCCTGACCACCAAAACATCCCGGTTCAAAAACAGCTTCTTCCCCACTGCCATACGGACACTGAACTCCCTGTAGTACCCCCCCCCCCTCCCTGTAGTACCCCCCCGCAACCCCCCTTACCTCTGCTGACATGGACAACTCTGAACTGTAATCTATGTAATTGTGTTTTCTTTAACTGCATGTAGTATACGTTGTAAGTGATGTTATATGTTCTATGTTTTATGTTGGAACTGCAATGCACTGAAACCAAAATCCACCAGCCTGGCTGGGTGGTCATTAAAGAAATTGAATTGAATTGAAATTGAATTGATTGTAGCTTAGCTTAGCTGCCCGTTAGCTTAGCTTTAGCGTCACGCGGTTCTCCCGCTGCTAAACTAGCCTAAACTTTTCAGCTAACTAGCTATCGTTATTTTGCTCTTCCGTGATCTGGGCCCATAACCTGTTGACAGAGTCACCTGGGGAGCAAAATAACTGGTCATGACAATGAGGTCCTCTTTAGCCTTAACTGGCGTGGTTTATTTCATATGTACATTTACACCACGAGACCTGCTCTCCGTGAGAGCTAGAGTGAGAGAGACAGAGGGGGAGGAGGGAACATTCCCTTATACCTGCTACCTGACGTCAGCAGGTTATAGCTGCGTCTCCTTACGCCTATAGCGCCCTCTTGTGGAACAGTTAAAGTGCAGTTATATTCAATCATATTATTACTTACATTTAACAGGGGGGGAATTAATGAATGTAAATGAGAGCCTTGACATTAAGTGGTAGTTACGGCTGTGGGGGTGCTGGAGACAGCTAGGCAGAGAAAGTTCCGATCTACTTGGGATTGGTCTCTCCATGTTCACGAGACTCAGGCGTATAAAAGTCTATTGGATCATGTCTCCAGCACCCCCACAGCCATAACTACAACCACTTACGTCAAGGCTCTCATCCACATTCATTCATTTTCTCCCCCCAGTCTCTCTCCCATGATTTCAGAATACCGGAAGTGTTGCGGTGGTCTATATACTATAGAACTGTTCGCTGTCCGACTTCCGGTTTGCAGATGAACAGGTAGGCAGCTAAAAGAAGGAGCTCCCAGTCAATAAGTTGTAAAAGGAAGTAAAAAAACAACTAAAAGTAACAATTCAAAATCAGAACAATGCAGACTGGACCCAGATCACAAAGTACGAGAAGAAACGAGAAAAAAACAAAGCCAGACAAAGAAATTATCTCGATGGAAAAGATGCAAGGCGAGGCGGAGACGGAACAGGTGCAACAAGCTAGCGTAACGGTAGCTAGCAACGGCGAGCAACCTGACTGGGTGGCGGAGTTGCGGGCTAACATACAAGCTAGCACACGGGTGGACTTATATGCCATTCAGATGAACATGGATGCTAAATTGGATAATATTGATAAACAGATGGGACGGTTGGGAGAGGAGTTAATGCAGGGGGTGGATGGCTTCAGAGAGGAAATTAATAAAAAATGTGAGATAGTTGAGTTGGAGGCTCAAAAGAAAGACATTGGACGATAGAGGAATGTATGGTCGAGGCGGAGGAGTGGAGTAAAGAGGTTCAGGAAATTCTTATGGCTGCTCTTGAACAACAAAGTAGACTACAGGAGAAGCTAACTGACTTGGAGGGGAGGTCTAGGAGAAACAACGTTCGAATTTGGGGACTGAAGGAAGGGATAGAGGGAGACTCGGTCACTGAATATGTGGATAAGCAAATTTACAAAGAATTAGAAATGTCGGATGACGTCAAGCTGGAGATCCAAAGGGCGCACAGGGCGCTACCCCCGAAGCCGCAATCAATTAAGCCTCCGAGAGGAATTATCGTCAACTTTTTGAGTTTCGAAGTCAAGGAGAACATACTCAAAACAGCCATTTGACCATGCAAAAGTGAAAGACGGCTGGCTTGACCGCAGTTGGCGACCGAAGGTGGAGGTGGAGGGACAGAGAGTGTCTTTTGATCAAGACTACTCAACGGAGGTGGCTGTTAAACGTCGGAGCTATGTGGGGCTCAAAATAATACTTAAGGAGAAGGGAATTCGGTTCCAATCACCAATGGCCACGCTGAGGGTCCAATGAAACGACGGCACCAAAGTGTACAACAGCGCACAGGAGGCGGGGAGGGCGATGCCGGGGAGAGGAGAGACCTACGGGAGCATGTCTATTCCCCGGGTTCTATGTTCCCCGCTCCCACTAGAAAAAGGGTCCTATGTTCCCCGCTACTCCCGAAAAAGTGACAGAGTTGTGTGAGGGTGTAGATCAGGGGTCCCCAAACTTTTTCCTGTGAGGGCCATATAACTTTTCCTTTCTCTGGTGGGGGCCGGGGTCAGTTTGTAACAGAAAAAAAATATATATTATAGGATCAAATGAAAACTACTACTTACTAAAAATGGATGTTTAAAAGTACTAAAAACCAACAAAAAATATTAAACACTAACAAACATTCAGCACAGACAATGGGGATGCTGCCATCAAAAAAGAAAAATTATTAAAAAAAATTATATTTTTTTAGGGTAGGGGGCCGGGCCAAATGTGGATTCGGCCCGCGTGCCGTAGTTTGGGGACCACTGGTGTAGATGGTGCAACAGATTCGCATGTAGGCCTATATCAATGCGTGGTGAGGGGGGGCCAGTGTTCTGCCGAATTCTGCTGCTTCCTCGAAAAATGCTGCCGTAGCGCGAATCTGCCGAATTCTGTAATATATATATATATATACGGTTGTGTTGCTGTTGTTATTATTATTATTATTGGCCTATTTATATTATTTTATTATTGTTGTTATTATTATTATTATTATTATTATTATTATTATTATTATTATTATTATTATTATTATTATTATTATTATTATTATTATTATTATTATTATTATTATTATTAATGTTTTACTGTTTGACTTCAAGTTTAATTACAGATGGGTTGGTTGCAATAAAAGCTTATTTTGGATTGATTATTGACATATTGTATTTCTTTGATTTCGTTTGAGAAAAATACAGAATAATGTAGCCTATATATACAGTATATAAATACAGAATAATATATAAGCATATATATATAGACAGAGTTTCTAAAAAGAGTGTATATCCATTTGAGGGGGAAGAAACGATAGGTTATGTATATAACCTAGTTATATGAGTACTGGCTGAGCGTCTCGCTCTTCGCCATATTGAGATATACCTCATCTCCAGTACCTACTGTACTTCATTAACGAAAACAAAGCACCCATGCACTTGACCAGGCCCCGCCCCAGTGTACCCCTATAAGGCACCAGGCATGGTCACACTCGCCCTTCCTCCTATATATACAGTATATAAATACAGAATAATATATAAGCATATATATATGTCTCATTGAAGAAATATGTTGCATGTTTGTATAGGCTATAGGTCTATAGTAATCGTTTGAGAAAAATACAGAATAATGTAGCCTAGGGCGGCTGGGTGGCGTAGCGGAGATTGCGCTCGTCACCAATGCAAGAGACTCCGGTATCGAATCCCAGTCTCAGCATTGCCTTCGGCTTGGGCCGGCCGTCGTACTGGCTCATTTGGCAGAGTCAACGGGTGGAAGTCGATGGGTGGGGATTGGCGAGGGTAGTGTGAGCCTCCCATGCATTACACCTCGCCAATGAGAGTCCGCGCTGGCAGGCGAAAAGATGTGACAGGCTGCCTCCTTGTGTGCCGGAGGGAACACGTGATGCAAGGCTTCTATCCTCTCTACAACCGACCAGTGGGGGGCATAGTCGAGCAACGTTCAAGACAGGGGAGGGGAGAATTGGATACACAAAATTGGGATGGGAGAAAATAAGGAGAAAAAGTGGATTAAAAAAAAGAATAATGTAGCCTATATATACAGTATATAAATACAGAATAATATATAAGCCTATATATATATAGACAGAGTTTCTAAAAAGAGAGTATATACATTTGAGGAGGAAGAAACGATAGGTTATGTATATAACCTAGTTATATGAGTACTGGCTGAGCGTCTCGCTCTTCACCATATTGAGATATACCTCATCTCCAGTACCTACTGTACTTCATTAACAAAAACAAAGCACCCATGCACTTGACCAGTCCCCGCGCCAGTGTACCCCTATAAGGCACCAGGCATGGTCACACTCGCCCTTCCTCTGGAAAAGTTTTCCATCAAGAAAAACCCCACCAAGGGACCTCAGGGCGCGCTAAGAGCAAGACGCTCAGCCAGTACTCATATAACTAGGTTATATGCATAACCTATCGTTATATACTCGTACTGGCCAATCACGTCTCGCTCTTTGCCATATTGAGATATGGGGCAGAGCAGACGCGTGGCCCGACAAATGTACCCCCTGAGGACCCGCAAGCCCTACCACCAGGGGGGAGGGGAGTCCCGTCACCCCCCCTTCCTAGTGTAAAGGGTGCGGCAGTCAACTCCACCCAAGTGCGAAAAAGAGGGAACTAGAGACCCCTAAAAGCGCACAGCACAGGCGGGACCACGTGTGACACAGCACCTCGTGGCACACACCCACACACCCCTGCTAACCCACTGAAGGGCAGGACGCAGGGGAGGTCCCAGACCTCAGAACCGCCTGGGAAACAGAACCCCCAGTCATGTCCATGAGGTAAAACGAAGGGACCCGGGGAGGACCAAGAGGCCGCAGCACAGATGTCCTCCACCGAGGCCCCGCCTAACAAGGCGGCAGAGGCCGCCACCCCACGAGTGGAGTGCACCCTGACACCCCCAGGGGGGGCCAGCCCAGCCAACGTGTAGCAAAGGGCAATGCCCTCGCACAACCAATGTGACAGGCGCTGTTTCGACAGTGCCTTACCAGCGCGAGAGCCACCGTAACAAACAAAGAGCTGATCGGTAACCCTGAGGTCCTGAGTCCGGCTGAGGTAAACCCCCAAAGCCTGGACTGGACACGACAGGTGAAGGCGCGCCTCTAACTCACCAGCGTGAGGAGGCGGATGAAACGCCTGAACCACAATATCCCTGGAGCGAAAAGAACTCCGGATATTTTTTGGCACGAAGACTGGATTAGGCCTCAGAGTCGCACCGCTATTGACACGAATAGACAAGCACTCAGGCCGCACCGAGAGAGCACAAAGCTCACCCACGCGCTTAGCGGTGGTTCAATGCTCTATCATACCCAACTAACGTCAATGCCATTCAGAATTTATTAACATAGCTACAACAACACACAGTAACGTTAATATAATTACATGCATCATTGTTTACAATGAACGGTGGGGCAGTTCGAAAGGACTGGACACGGACAAGTTGTTAAACAGCAATCAATTAATTTAATATAACAGGTAGTTCAAGCTGCATTTTCGTGCCTACAACCACAGCCACAGGGATATATCCAGCTTTGACAAGCTCTCTCTCCTCCTGCCGATTAAATTCAGCAGCTCTTCCTCGACCTCGAGTGCCTGTAGCTGCCTGCATTTGCACAAAGGCGTCCATCCCTGCTGCTAGCTAACGTTAAAACTAACCTAAAGTTACACAAGCAGAATACATCACAAATACTTCCGGTCGGGGGATTTCAAAATAAAAGAGCGACGTCTAAAAGCACCGGAAATACGTTTATTTTGTACATTACCTAACGTTAACACGAACCTAAACTAACTTTAGATTAGTTTAGGTTCGTGTTAACGTTAGATAATGTACAAAATAAACGTATTTACGGTGCTTTTAGACGTCGCTCTTTTATTTTGAAATCCCCCGACCGGAAGTAAAAAAATTCTTCTTTTTCTGCTTGTTATCAATGGGTTGGTTGAGAAGGGACATTTCATCTATCTAGGGAACCTAGCTACATCCGGGGTACAATGTTGCATAGGCTGCACATCGATGTTGCAGAAGCATAAAGGCAGAGTGTCTGCAACACCGTTGCTTTGTCGATGTTGTGTTGCAGTTGCTTTGAAGTTTCTGTAGCATGCAGAGGCCTTAAGGCGCCGAGTGCCAAGCAGGAAACGCTTCACAAGAGGGTGGCTGAACAACGTAATGCCCTCAAACCCCTCATGACAAGAGGATATAGTCGCGGCATATACCCTCACCGTCGAAGCCGACAGTTTATCCAAAATAGACTGAAGGAAGGAAAGGACAGCGTCCAGGGGGCAGGACACCGGTTCCCAGCCCCCCACCTTACACCACTCTTGGAAAAAACGCCACCTACCCGCGTAAACCGCGATAGTGGAGGGAGCATGCGCGTTCCGGATGGTGTCGATCACAGAAGGGTCCATCCTCTCCAGACTCACCCTCTCACCAGCCAAACCATCAGAGGCTAGCCCAGCACAGGGAACTGACACAGAGAGCTGTGCGCCTGAGAGAGGGCCCGCGATGACCAAGGAACAGGCCACGGCGGGGCTACCAAGAGCTGGATCAGGACCGGGAACCACACAGCTGAGCCCCGGTCCGGCGCGATCAGGATCAAGGTCCTGCGTACCAGCTCCAACAACTGACCTATCAGATGTATGGGGGGAAAAGCATACAGAATCCCGGGCGGCCATGGATACATCGAGAAGGCATCCACCCCCAAGGGAGGATTGTCCTCCCGTCTGACCGAGAACCACAAGGGGCACTGGTGAGACTGTCTGCTCGCAAACAGATCCACCGAAGCTTCCCCGAAGCGGTCCCAGACCTGTCTGACTATGTCTGGATGTAGACCCCACTCGTCGTGACGAAGACCGCTCTGCGACATCACATCTGCGCCCACATTCTCCCTGCCAGGGATGTGGAGTGCCCTCAGGCTGCGCAGATTGCGAGACGCCCATAGCCAGAGCTCGAACGCCGCCCGGTACAGACGGATGGAGCGTACTCCACCCTGTCTGTTGATATACGCAGCTGCCATTGTGCTGTCCCTCCTGACCAACACGTGCTCGCCCACCACCAAGTGGCCGAGACGTTTGAGGACCAGGAGGACCGCCTTCAATTCCAACACATTGATGTGCATAACAGACCGGGCAGCATGGACCGTCTAGCTGCCCCCCACTGCGTTGGTCCGACACGTCCCCCCCCATCCCGTGAGGGAGGCGTCGGTGAAGACCGTGACGTGTACCAGGCCTCCTCCAGTAGGCGAGATCCCCCCGTATCGACAAGGGAACCTTCAAGCGTTTCCACTCACCGGGTCTATTTTCATACTGGAAAACCACCTCTGTATCCTCCTCATGAAGAGGAGGCCAAGAGGGACCACAGAGTGAGCAGATGCCATCATACCGAGCAGGCGCATCACATACAGCGCCGTAACCGTCCCGCCAGGACGGAGACCCCTGAGCGTGTCGAGGATAGACACTCGCCGCTGCTCCGAGAGGGTTGCCCTCATGGGCCTTGAGCTTAGAACCAAGCCCAAGTACTCCACCTGTTGACTGGGAAGAGGCGTACTCTTCTTCCAGTTCACAGCAAAACCCAGCTTGGTGAGGAATTCCACCACCAGCCTGGTATGAGACCTGGCGACCTCCTCCGACCGGCTGAGGAGCAGAATGTCGTCGAGATAGAAAATAATTCGTATCCCCTGACGACGTATAGGCTCCAGCGCGGTCTCTACGCACTTGGTGAATGTGCGGGGGGCCAGAGAGTAGCCGAACGGCAACCTCTTGTATTCGTACGCCACGCCCTGAAACAGGAACCGTAGGAACTTCCTGTGAGGAGGGAAAATCGGGATGTGAAAATACGCATCCTTCAGGTCTATGGAGGTGAACCAGTCTCCCACCCTGACAGCGTTTAACAGGTGTTTGACGGTCAACATTCTGAACCGTCTCGCCACAATCAGACGATTGAACGCGGACAGATCCAGTATAGGTGTTGTAAATTCCCCACTATTTTTCATACTGTGTATTATTATTTCCATTCAGGCATTACTTTGGACAGCCGAGGGGGTATTCTTGTTCCTAGTCAGGCATCTCTCCAGACAGCCCACGGGTCCTTAGTCTGGTAATTAAATACAGGTGGTGAATTGCCGGCCTTGAGGAAGTAAGTTATCACCAGCTTCCAAAATGTAATGCCTGTGGTTTATGCTAGGTAAATGTCATATGTAGCATGCATTGTGTGTTGTTGGGGCGCTGTGATTCATGTGTATGATTATGGCTTGGGGTTTGCTGCTTTGTGTTGTGTTTGGTCCGTGCCGCTAATTGAGCTAGTGCTAGCCAGCTGGCTATGCTATATGGTATTTCCATTGGCATGTCAGCACTGGCACTGGCTCGGTTGGCCGCATGGGCCGGGCATGGCACGGGGTAGCAACTAGCCGTGGTCGTGCATATGGGTCACCTAGCGGCCTAATGCAGGCAGTGGATAGTGCATGATGCATATGACCTTTACCTCTGCTAATTATGTATTGCTAATTATGTATTATGTATTATAATTTCTTGTTTCTGTTCATGTGTTACAGAAAACCACTCTGAAACACCACCAGTCATGCTGGACCTACAAAAGGCCTTTGACACGGTCAATCACTCCATTCTGATTGACAAGCTAAAAGCAATTGGTTTTGATAGTCTATCGGTGAGCTGGATGCAATCCTACCTTGAGGGGAGGGAACAGATGGTGGAGGTAAACGGTACCCTATCCCCCCCCCTCACAGTGAGCTGTGGTGTTCCACAAGGAAGCATACTAGGACCGCTACTGTTCCTAATTTATGCAAATGACATGTCGTCAGCTTGTGACTGCAACTTGTTCCTGTTTGCGGACGACTCAGCCCTGCTGGTCTCTGACAAGAACAAGTTACAGGTTGAAAAAACCCTCAGCTCGGAACTAGGCAGAATCTGCATATGGCTTGCTGATAACAAACTATCATTACACATGGGCAAAACAGAGTCCATTCTCTTCGGTTCAAATAACAAACTCAGCAAGACCGACGGCTTCTCAGTTACAGTGGGTGACAATATTGTCACAAGGAAAGATGAAATTACCTACCTGGGTTCCATCCTAGAGGCTAATCTCTCCTGTGACAAAATGGCATCCAATGTAATAAAAAAAGTCAACCAACGAACTCGATTCTTGTACCGGATCTCCTCTCTGGTAAACAAGAATACCCTGAAGACTCTGGCAGGAGCACTCATTCAGGGGTACTACGACTATGCTTGCACCTCATGGTACCAAAGCACCTCAAAGGCGCTAAAAACAAAATTACAAACATCTCAAAACAAACTGGTCAGACTACTGCTTGACCTTACTCCTAGAACCCACCTCACCCCTGCCCACTTTGACAACCTAGGATGGCTTAGAGTAGACGACAGAGTACAGCAACTTGCAATGGGCCTGGTCTACAAGATACACTACACGACCAAGGTACCCATGTACATGTCAAAATACTTCCCAAAGGTCAGTGAATACCACGATCACAACACCAGAGGGAGCTCCACAAATCATGTTAAACCCAGATTCGGCTCAAATAAGGGACTAAACACGTTTCGCAATTATGCCACATCAATGTGGAACGCCCTACCCAAAGCTGTAAAGGAATGTGGATCACTACCCACTTTCAAAACCTCTCTCAAGGGACACCTACGGGAGACTGCAATTCAAAACTGGCCCCTGTAAATATCCTAACCCAACCCCCTCCAATGTACAGTCATTTACCTAGTATGGTTTTGTCAATAGTCCAATGTACAATTTTGTTTGTTTGTACAGTGTCTCCTCCCCCCCCCCCTCAATGTACAGTTTTGCTTGTTTATACAGTGTGTCTCCCCCCCCCCCAACCACCTCCAATGTAAATTACCCAGTATGGTTGTCAATATCCCAATGCACCCAACCCCCCCCACCCAACCTCCTCCAATGTACAGTTTCTATGTCAAATGTATATACTCCCTTTTCTTGACTCCTTCTGTATCACAAACAGTACGGTATTTGCAAATCTGGTATGTCATAAATGTATAGATGTAGCAGTACTGACTATCTGTATGTCATGTATGTCATATATGTCCTGATGAATTGAAAATGGGGGACCCTGATGTAAACAAGACGAAAGTCTTTCTCTGGTCTGCATCCCCTTAACAATTGTGTGTATTGAGCTGTACTGTATTGTACCCATTCTGCAATCTGTTAATAAAGTTTTCAATCAATCAATCAATCAATCAGTTTGAGAGATCACTCTCAACAACAGAATCCTAAATAAAAATACAAAAGGACTGTTCCCTTGACTCTTGTGTCTGCTCTCTGACCGGGGTACGCTGTTGTGGATGAAGTGGCTCCAGCAAACATTGCAAACAACATTATATCTTCAATATTGGTCCTTCGAGCCGGAGAACTTCACCCACAACAGCGCCATTGGACACACAGAGAACAGCAGCAGATGAAAATGGAAGACAAGGAGGAGGAAGGCTGCGACAGCTTCCAGCACACCTGCAAGGCTACCTGGTTAGCTTACCACAGTCCCTCATGCCTAATACTGCACCGCCTCTACAAGATGACAGAGAAGTGGCCACCGCACAGCAGCTGCGGTCACTCAGCCTGCAGACCGAGTTTGCAGCTACTCTGCGCTCGGGCGCCCTCCCTGCCTCTCATTGCCAGGAGCAGTCGATCAGACACGACACTGGGACCTATCACCGTATGCTTACACCCAGCCTGACCAGCGGGAAGTGTGTGTGGGGCTCACATCTCCATCCCCATCAGAGCAGAGCCACCACAGTCGGAGCCTAACAGGTGCCACCTCCGACGCAAGATGACCTTGTTCTACCATGCCCCTACGCCTTCCACCACCATTGTCACATCATAGTCTGGGCGTCCCACCCAACCGCTCACCATGGTCGAGCTCGCTGCCACTAATACCTCTGCTGTGCCCAACAACTGCAACGTTACAGTCTCAAGCCACAACCTGTACACCGGGCCAAAGGCAGCAAGCCTACATGTCGACTCAGTCTCTACCGCCGACAGTAACCTCCGCACCGCTGTTTGGGGCAGCTCCGAGGCCCCCAGCCCCCACCGCGATGAGTCTGGTCATGCCACAGTCCGACTTCCAGGTGATGCAAGCAGTGGGTCACGTGGGCCAGCAAATGCCAACGGTACCAAATTACCAGCCTACCTACCGGTCAAACCAGCGTGTCATAAATTGTGGGGAGCAGGCATGGCAGCACACCAGCGGCCGCACAGACCCGGTATGAGTTTACGCCAATGAGATCTGCATATCAAGCGTATCAATATACCACAGCTACACCTGCACAGCCTAACTATCAACTCCAGACTGCAACAGCGCTCTACCCTGCACAACGGTTACCCACTGCAACTGCTCTCCAGCCAGTGGGCCAACATACAGCAGGTGCACCTCAGCAGTCTACCCATCAACTACCCTCCTGGACAGCGGCATGTTCACCATACACAACCGCTGTTGCAGCAGCGAGGGCATATCAGCCTCCACCAATCATCACTGCTCAGCAAGTGTACCAAGCATTGCCGCACCAACTGAGCCACCATCCACAACCAGTGTATCAGCCTCAGCCTGCTCCATCGACTCAGCTAGCCTATCAGCTGGTGCATCCAACACCCGGTCCAGCACCCTATTATTCTGTAGCAGTTCCACCGGTCCAGTATGTCCGTCAGCCCCAGTATACATCACTACAGGATACATACGCTCTCCAGCCTCCCAGGCAGCCAGTCCCTGTACCTAAACTGCCTAACCTGGTCCATGACAGCGAGAGAGAATTCACAAACCTTAAGATGGAGCTGGACCACCTACTCGATGCCCACACTGAACTTTCTGAGCACTACAAGTACTGTGTACTTATGGAGCAGCTGGTTCTAGATGAGGCTAAGCTGATAGCCCAGTCCTGCAGGCATTATGCGCAACCCTACACCGCCGTCATGCAGGCCTTGCAGCGGCAATATGGACAGCCACATCAGCTTGCACAAAGCGAGATTGCCACAATACTGAACGCTCCTGATCTCAAAGCAGGAGATACCGAAGCTCAAAGACTGTCAGCGAGAATGGCACAGCGCCATCGGATGGAAGGGACACAGTTCTCTAACAGAGACAAGCAAGTAAGCCTTTCTCGGTTTATTATGGCTCCGCCAAGCCTAAACAAGACAGCCACCAGCCTGTTGAGACATCTCAATCAGAAGCCAAAAAGCAGAAGTTCAAGGGGATGTGTCTCTTCTGTAGGAGTGCCGAGCACTACCTATCGCAGTGTCCAGACATTGTCTAATGCTCGCCGGGAAAGGTTGAGAAGTGGATAGCAAATGGCAAACGTTGTCGTAATTGCGGTCGTACCAGCCATGCGCAAGATGCCTGCACCTTGAGGAAAGCATGCAGTGAGTGCCAGGAGGTCCACCTCAGAGTTCTCCATGCCATCGCCAAGCCGGGTCCCCGTGCCTACCTCATCACACCAAAGGATGGTGCCTCGCTCTCCAACTCCAAACAAGGAGGAAAGGTGTACCTTAAGGTGGTGCCAATCATTATTACTAATGGGAGCAAGTCACTGCACACTTATGCGATCCTGGATGATGGAGCTGAACGCACGATAATACTGCCAGCTGCCGCTCAACACCTGGACCTTAAAGGCGAAGCGGAGTCCCTTGCACTGCGGTCAATTCGCCAAGACGTGGCTCGCCTCACTGGCAAGTCGGTAGACTTTCATGTGGCCTCCCTGACTCATCCTTCTGAACTGTACCTGGTGAAGGGTGCCTTCACAGCGGGTCGACTAGCCCTGTCGGAGCAGAGTTACCCTGTGACTGCACTTCAGAAGCGCTATCGCCACCTAAGGGGGCTCCCATTGCAGGACTTCAGTAAAGTGCATCCACTACTGCTAATTGGTGCAGACTGCACCCATCTGATCACATCCCAAGAACCCATCAGATTCAGCCCCAAAGGTGGACCCGCAGCAGTTCACACAGCGCTCGGCTGGGCACTCCAAGGCCCAGATGGTCTTGCGTCGCATGCTACTTCATGCTACTTTACATCTCTCAAGCCTGCACCGGAGGACTTTGATCAACACGTTGAACATCTCCGGCAGCTTGATGTGCTTCCATTCCGAAGTGAAAAGCTAGCAGTAAGGTCCTGTCTGGACCACGAGGCTGTGGGCATCCTGGAAGCATGCATCGAGAGGGTGAAGGTTGGTGACACATTCCGGTACACCACGCCTCTGCTCCGCGTAAAGGACACACCACCACTGAAAGCCGCTGCCGAAGCAGTTAGGCCAATGCTCCGTAGCACAGAGCGACGATTGGTAGAAGATCCAGCTACGGCTAACATATATGGAGCAGAGATCCAAAGTCTCATCGACGGAGGTGTTACCAAGCTGGGTGAAGAAGAGGTGAATAGGTCTGATGAGTCATGGTTCACCCATCACGGGGCGGCGGCTGACTCCTATTTACCGCAACCTGACCTGCACAACACAGACATCTTCCTGCTGAAGACCAGCCAGGCGGATTGCTTCCCAGAGGAACTTAAGTGCCTCCGAGCTGGTGGATGCTCTTGTCACAAGGACACCTCCTGTTCCACTGACATCCACCCCATAGTTCTCGATCCTGGCCATGCAGTGACTAAACTCATAGAGGATGTAGATGCCCGCCTACTCCACCCAGGGCCCGATAGGGTCTTCACAGAGATCAGGCACCAGTACTGGGTCCTGTGGAGAAGACGGGCCATCAAGCCTCATCAGAGGACCTGCACAGGATGTAGGAAGTGGAGGTGGAAGCCGGTGGTTCCAATGATGGCAGACTTACCTCCTGCCCGTTTGCGGCCCCTTAAGCCGCCAGTATGTGTTGTCAGACATCGCGGATCTGGACCCTGTGACACCAAACAGGTTGCTGATGGGGCGGCGGGACGCCTCCCTGCCACAAGTGTCCTACGCTCCGGACCCGACTGTGGCAAATGATGGCGAAAATCAGAGACCTCCGTAGCCACTGTAATGGGAAATATTAAAGGACTAAACAATGAGCCGTTTACAAATCATTCTGAGTCATTATCAATGATAAGAAGAAAGTTTATTAACAATAAGAAGAAAGGTTATTTCACAGTGGCCACGTATGAAAGGACAGTCTACAGTCAGAGACAATGTTAACCCACTAGCGTCTGGCCATAGACTGACCCAGAATGCTGTTTCAGACATATGTTAAATACACAGTTGTCAGTCATAACATAATATCAGATATGATGATGAAGGTAAACAAAAATGGCTCTCAGCCAGTGGGAACAACAACAACTTTGTTATGACTGGGAGGATGTCAGAGTGTTCTTAAAGAGACATACACACATTAACCAGTCAACCTGGTCATACTGAGAGTCAAGCTGTATAACATGATATCTCAACACAGATCTATAAGAACATGATAATATATTTCCACGACACCACTTAGGGAATTTAACTCATTTACATAATAGCTATGCTATTCTGGGTGCGGCTGTTGTAAATTCCCCACTATTTTTCATACTGTGTATTATTATTTCCATTCAGGCATTACTTTGGACAGCCCAGGGGGTATTCTTGTTCCTAGTCAGGCATCTCTCCAGACAGCCCAAGGGTCCTTAGTCTGGTAATTAAATACAGGTGGTGAATTGCCGGCACCTGTGTTTCCATTTGCAGACTGAGAGTGCGTCCTTGAGGAAGTAAGTTATCACCAGCTTCCAAAATGTAATGCCTGTGGTTTATGCTAGGTAAATGTCATATGTAGCCTGCATTGTGTGTTGTTGGGGCGCTGTGATTCATGTGTATGATTATGGCTTGGGGTTTGCTGCTTTGTGTTGTGTTTGGTCCGTGCCGCTAATTGAGCTAGTGCTAGCCAGCTGGCTATGCTATATGGTATTTCCATTGGCATGTCAGCACTGGCGCTGGCTCGGTTGGCCGCATGGGCCGGGCATGGCACGGGGTAGCAACTAGCCGCGGTCGTGCATATGGGTCACCTAGCGGCCTAATGCAGGCAGTGGATAGTGCATGATGCATATGACCTTTACCTCTGCTAATTATGTATTGCTAATTATGTATTATGTATTATGTATTATAATTTCTTGTTTCTGTTCATGTGTTACAGAAAACCACTCTGAAACACCACCAGTTTGAGAGATCACTCTCAACAACAGAATCCTAAATAAAAATACAAAAGGACTGTTCCCTTGACTCTTGTGTCCGCTCTCTGACCGGGGTACGCTGTTGTGGATGAAGTGGCTCCAGCAAACATTGCAAACAACATTATATCTTCAATAATAGGTCTGACACCTCCCGTTTTTTTGGGCACCAGAAAATACCGGGAGTAGACGCCCGACATCGCGTCCTCCCGTGGGACCACGACTACGGCTTGCTTCGCCAACAGAGATTGGATCTCGTCGGCCAGAGCTGTCACTGCTGCCGACCCTGACAACAGGGTCTGCACCAAACCTGAAAATGGAGGGTGGGCAGGGCGGCTAGGTGGTGCAGTGGGCAAGGCGCTCACCACCAATGCAGGATATGCTGGGTTCGAGCCCAGCTCTCCGCATTGCTATCAGCTTGGCTGGTCGTTCATACTAATACAATTGGCAGTATTAGGGGGTGGGAAGCTGATGGGTGGGGATCGGACGTTGTGGACAGCGACTCCTACAGGTCGGTTGGTGCGCCTGCCAGCAGAATCAGGAAGCGACGGGGGCGGCGTGCCCTCCAAACGCAGACCCCCGACACTGAGAGATCGCGCTGTGCAGGTGAAAAGATGTGACTGCTGCTTCCTCGAGTACCGGAGGGGACACGTGATGTAAGGCTTAGTCCACATTGCAGCCGGCTTGTGGGAGGCATGGCCTAACAGCGTTCGAGACAGGGGAGGGTAGAATTGGACGATACGAAATTGGGATGGGAGAAAAATTGAAAAATTGGAGAAAAAGTAGATCACAAAAAAAAAAACGTAGGGTGGGCTTGTGCGAATTGCAAGACAAGCCCCCGCCTCAACGTTTTCTCCATCCACTTCGACATATGGCACTGCTGTAGCCATATGTGATGATACTCCCAAAGTGCACCCGCCGCCATTTGGCACTGGCCCGCAAGGAACTTTAGATAGGCGGCCCGGTCCCACCCACTGTGCGTAGCCAACTCTGGACCCGCTAACCGTGCGGGCAGGGCGTTTCATGGAGTCGGGACATCGGTCCCTGATACAACCCACGAGGCAATCGCACCCAAGGGGGGACCCCGACAGAAAGGGCCGGTTTGATACGGGAGAAGCTGACATCATACCAGGTGACAAGAGCTCCCCCACTGAACACCCCTCCAGCATGGACCGCTGAGGGGCTGTTCTGCTGTTCTGCAACCCCATGGGTTCCTACACACCGTAGCCCTGCAGTGATATTACTACCACCCAAATCAACCGCGCCTGCCAGACCACTACCGGGCTCTCCGGAGTGGGAGGCACTAATGTGATACCCGGCCTGGCGAAGGCGAGGTCGGGGAAACCCGCGCTGAGCATTCTTTCGAAGAGGCCTCGAGTCCCCCTGCTGACAACCTTTGAAGGTGACAGACGTAACACCAGGCTCACCAATCGCAGACGCAGAACGCGTGGCGAGGGAGCCACGTCACAGCACAACATTCTCACGGACAGACCCAGGCTCAGCCATCAACTGGGTGTCAGCCCCTGTCCCCATGAGAAGCGAAACGTGGGGCTGCATGCGCTTCAATGAAGACCCGTGGCTCGCAGCCAAAGGAAACAAATCAGAGCCCCTTTTCCGCTGGTGTTGGGGGAGGGAGTGATCGGAGAGCGGGCTGCACACAGCAGGACGGCGACGGTTTCTTAGGCCGTGCTCATCCAATGTAGCCGATCCTTCGGCCGCCAAGGCTGTCGGCCTTGTGGACACCTGTTGACGTAGAGCCCAGGGTACCTCAGGCAGGGGAAACATGGCCGCTGGTCGAGGGCCTCGCCATAGTCGCTGACGAGGCCGTGCTCTCACCTCTGGCTGCATGGTGTGAGGCGGTGTGGGGCCCAGGTCAAATACCGCCTGCGTTTCCGCAGAACGACAAAAAAGTCCTTCCGCGGAAAGAGGAGCCTTAAGGAGAAGAAACCTTTCCTCCTCCCCAAGGGAAAACTGCTCCAACCAGAGATGCCTATTAATAAGTGTTGATAGCATCCTGATCCTCCCTGTGGTTATAGCTTGCGACTGATTCAAGATTTCTATAACCCCAAAAACACGCACAATGTTTTCAGCGTCGGCTGGCCCTGCAGCCCCACTACCCGACACCAATGTGGACATAAAAACAATCAGCTGAGCCACGACACTGGCCGCAGCTAAATTCCATCCTATGGCGGTATAAACATCATCAGTCCATACTGCCACCTGCCAGGCCGACTTGCTCTCAAGCGTCGGCTTCCGGGTGGGACACCGTTCAACCCCGCCAGGGCAAAGGATCGATGCTACCTGGCTCTCAAGCCAAGGCACACCTGCCTTGCGCCCTGTTGTCAGCCCATTTACCCGTAAAAAGGGTAAATAAGTCTCAGCAAAACCCCCCACATTAGCTACTGACTGACCTTCATCAATGAACCGGTTAAGAGGAGGGAAAAGCGGTGACATCCCACAGCGGGGAACAGTGGAACAGTGACCCAGCATTACAGCATTAGCATTAGCAGCACGCTCCAGGATGCGTGAACACTTAAGGTAACGCACTTGTGCTTCCGCAATGCTCTGATTGGCCCACTGACCCCACGTGACGCTACGCTCGTTTTCGCCCGCACGCCCGTAACGCAAGCGAGCCTTGTAATGTTAAGCGACCTACTCGCGGAAATGTAATGTTAATCGGCGGAATGTACATATTTATCAAAACAACTACCAGATTCACTCTACCAGATTCACTCATAAACGTTATATAACATAACGTTATATGCTGTTATTTCGCATTTTATTCATTCATAACTTATGGGTTTGAATCACTGTACATTGAGGGGGGTTGAATCACTGTTTACACACCCCACTACATTCGTCACTCAGTTTTAACATCAACGGTTAGCTCAACTCGTTCGTCAGCTTGCTGTGGAGCCTATGGTCAGTTGGTGACAAGTTTGAATCACTTCAATTCTTTTTCTGCAACATATCCACTCTTGAACAATGAAAAACTCCTTTTTCTTCTATTTACAAATAAGAGCAGCTCTGAAGGCTCGCGGAGATGAACGTTATTTCAATTGATATGAATAGCTAGTTACGTTTATATAGAGAGATGATAAATTAATTAAACGTAAAAAAAAAAAAAAATAATAATTGAAGTGATTCGAACTTGTCACCAACTGACCATAGGCTCCACAGCAAGCTGACGAACGAGTTGAGCTAACCGTTGATGTTAAAACTGAGTGACGAATGTATCATTTACACTTGTGCCAATTGCCTACTTATTATTAAGCTAGTGTAGCAGCCTGAATATTCTACAAAGTATTCAGAAGTGCTAACTAACTGTTACTTTCCCTGTGTGTGTATAACGATTAACAGTGTTCCTTTGGTTAGCTCGCCCGGTCTAACGACGAGGTGAGGTGCTACTCTTCTCCGGCTTCAGTATGGATTACTAACAATAACATTGGAGCCCTTTTTCCCTTTCTGGAACGGTCCTAGAGTGGGATCAGTGGAGGTTGCCAGCAGGGGGCGGAGTGGCAGTGGTGGCAGGTGGAGCGGAGGAGAGAGGAGAAGCAACGAGGAAGAGGGAGTTACCTGGGAGCGAGAGTACCAGGAAGCCCTCTTCGGCATTGGACTTGACCGTGATCAGTCGCAGTTACAGTGGCCGGGTGCTCAAACGAGCCCCCGTTGTTGGAGAGCCCCGTCGGAACGAGTGGCGGGTGATAAGAAGAGAGCCACGTTGGAACGAGCAGCGGGTGATGAGAAGTACTTGCTAGTGACGGGTTATCCTAGAAGTATCAGCGATAGTGTGTGAGTAAGAGATACAGAACCGAAGGACTAACGTCTAGAGTTAACGAGACTAACGTCTAACGTTAGCGGGTTATAGTAGTTACTGTGTGCGGTGTATTAGTATGCTGCTAGCGACTCCGTCTGACTTGAGTAGACTACCGGGCGTGCGGCGCTGAAGAACCGGTGGTATAGCCAGCCACGTTGCGTTAGTAGTACAACCGATATAGCAGGAGGGTGCATCTAGACCCGAAGTTTAGCTGTGTTTAAGGTAGCAACAGTATTAGCTCGCGCGACAGCAGCAAGCCAGCAACAGCCAGCGGTGGACGTCTCCCAGACGGTACAGAGGACGCCTCTTCCCACCAGCAGAGGACGCCATCCAGCACGCTCCTCCAGCTAACCACTGCCTATGCTGTTCGCCCAGCCTGCTGGCTGTGCTCGCGGGACCGCCGACGCCATCTTGTCACGGGAACGAGTGGTGACAAGGGTGGGTCCGCCATCTTGGCTAAGTACTAACGGTACCACGTGTATCAACAGCAACGTCCATTCAAGTGAACGCTAACAACCAGTGTCTAAGGGGTACCCCGAACAATTTAAGCCGGCTTAGGTTAGGTTTTCTTTTGGTAATGTGGGCCCACATTTACTTGGTTTTATTTTGTTATTTGATGATTTGGTTATTTGAATTCCCAATGTTTCTCTACTTTATGCCTGGGTTCCCCTAGTACAAGCAGGGTGTTTAATGTATTGAGCATGCGGTGCCTATTATAACAGTGAGAGCACCCGATGCCATGTATGAATAAATGACAGTGTTAATTGTAATGGATAACATGCCCAGGCTTCAGTAAAAGTAGACCTCATTGGGAGCATTGTCTGTGTGTCTGTTTCTTCCATTTTCCATTTGCTATTCTAACCCCTGGGTAAATATTGTGACTGCATAATTATTTAACCCTTACACCCCATTCACAAAGGAAGGGTACTGCTTAAAGGGAAGCCCAATAATACTATTGAACTGACAGTCACTGGGTGTGGGAGGGCTGTCGGAGGTACTGGGGGAAGTGGGGGCGTGTGGGGAGCTACTGCTGACCGCCTTGGAAGGCGAGGGAGACCAGAGTACCAGTCCCCAGGTTAGTAAATCCTGGGCCCCATCCACTCCAGCTGCAAGCCCTCCAGAACGACGTTCCGGGCCAAAGACGGGGGTACATATAGGTCCAATACTATAGTATCCTACATCCCAGTGTCTGTGTACTACTACTCCCACAAGCAGGGATAATCCACCCTTCTACATTTGGCCTCACGAACAGGATCAACATCCTACTCCACTTCCTTGACAGACCAGTAGAGAGACCATGACGTCCAACGAAGGGACCCGAGCTGCGCAAGAGATGGCGGCAAAAGTGGAAGAGCTGCCAGAGGAGTGCCAGGCACAGAGGGCACGACTGGAGACACTGGAAGAACCAGTGACGAGACCGGAACAAGAAGAGGCCGTGAAGGGGTTGACCGAGAGGGCACTCCAGGAGAGGCGGTGTGTTCAGGTGGCTCTGCGGGAGCCAAGAGACGGCTCAGAAGCCGCCAACGGGGTAGAGATGACGTTCACCAAAGAGTGTATCCTCCTCGTGAAGGACAGCCCCATCCGAGGACGCGCGAGCGACGTGGTCCGGGGACTTCTGAGGATGGGTGTGCTCGGCGGAGTGGACGGTCTCTTTCACGGGATGGAGGGGATGCGCCCGCTCCGCAGTTATCGCCCCGGCTCCGAGGATGTCGGCTCTAGCCCCATGGTGGTAGTTCACCACCAACCCAGTCGGGAGGCCTACGCCCCGGTATGCACATCAAGGAGGTCGGAACCGGAGGTGGAGGACACCGAGAGGGGCGTCCCCATCGCCACGGGCCCCATCCCGTACTCGCCAGTCGGCTCCAGACAAATGGTGATCCAGATGAGGAACCGCGGGTACGACTGGGTGGAGATATGGCGAATCCAGGTGGATGGGCCCCAGCTGGAACCAGTGGGGCGGGCAATGGTCCGAGGGATCCAGCCCCCTAAGACCCCGTTCGAGAGAGAACCTGATCTGAGAGAGCCTGAGAGGGAACCCGACCGGAGGGGGTCTGAGAAGAGAAAGGCCGATCAGAGGGGGCCCGAACAGAGAGAGCCGGACAGGAGAGAGCCTGACCAGAGAAGGGCTGACCAGAAGGGGCCTGAACAGAGAGGGCCCAACAAGAGAGAGCCCGACAGGAGAGGGCCTGCTCAGGGAGAGCCCGACAGGAGGGGGCCTGAACAGAGAGGGCCCAACAAGGGAGAGCCCAACGAGAGAGCACGACAGGATAGAGCCTGACCAGAGAGAGCCGGACAGGAAGGGGCCTGAACGGAGAGAGCCTGACCAGAGGGGGCCTGAACAGAGAGAGCCCAACGGGAGAGAGCCCGACAGGAGAGAGCCTGAATGGAGAGAGACCGAACGGAGAGGGCCTCACAGGAGAGAGCCTGAAGAGAGAAGGGCCGACCAGAGGGGGCCTGAACAGAGAGGGCCCAACAGGAGAGAGCCCAACAGGAGAGAGCCTGCTCAGAGAGAGCCCGACAGGAGGGGGTCTGAACAGAGAAGGGCCGGCCAGAGAGGGCCTGAACAGAGAGAGCCCAACGGGAGAGAGCCCAACAGGAGAGAGCCCGACAGGAGAGAGCCTGACCAGAGGGGGCCTGAACAGAGAGAGCCTGAGAGGAAAGAGCCTGCCCAAGGAGAGCAGGAGAGAGAGGCCGACGAGAGGGGGTTTGAAAAAAGAGGGGCCGACCAGAGGGGGTCTGAACAGAGAGGGCCCAACAGGAGAGAGCCCAACGGGAGAGAGCCGGAAGAGAGAAGGGCCGACCAGAGGGGGCCTGAACAGCGAGGGCCCAACAGGAGAGAGCCCAACAGGAGAGAGCCTGCTCAGAGAGAGCCCAACAGGAGGGGGTCTGAACAGAGAAGGGCCGGCCAGAGGGGGCCTGAACAGAGAGAGCCCAACGGGAGAGAGCCCAACAGGAGAGAGCCCGACAGGAGAGAGCCTGACCAGAGGGGGCCTGAACAGAGAGAGCCCAACAAGAGAGAGCCCGAACGGAGAGGACCTGACAGGAGAGAGCCTGAGAGGAAAGAGCCTGTTCAGGGAGAGCCGGAGAGAGAGCCCAACGAGAGGGGGTCTGAAAAGAGAGGGGCCGACCAGAGGGGGCCTGAAAAGAGAGGGGCCGATCAGAGGGGGCCTGAACAGAGAGGGCCCGACAGGAGAGAGCCCAACAGGAGGGAGCCCGACAGGAGAGAGCCTGCTCAGAGAAGGGCTGGCCAGAGGGGCCCCTGAAGGATGGCGCTGCTCCGACCGGCTGCCTTTCTGATCGCTCCGTCGAGACTGTGCTTACTTTTGTTAATTTTTATAGTTTTAAGAGTTTTATTTGCACCAACTGTTGGTGCATTATATGTGTATGACCGTCAGTCAATAATTGACATTGGATTAAGGAAAACTTACCGATTGGATTGCTCTCTGGATCGGATTGCTGAACAACAGCAGTGGCCCGCCGAAATCATTTGTTGTGGCCGTGGCAAGGAGAAGGCACGACGGCGAGGAAGAAGAGCTGGGGTCCGAAATAGACTGAGGTCCAAACGACACAGAACCACATTGCCCAGCATATTGTTGGCCAATGTGCAATCGATAGGAAATAAACTGGACGACATCAGAGCACGGATCCAATTCCAGAGGGACATTCGGGACTGCAACGTCCTCTGTTTCACAGAAACTTGGCTGTCTCCAGATGTCCCAAATCATGCAATAGAACCGGCAGACCACTTCTTCGTTCTCCGCAAGGACCGGACGGCAGAAGAGTCACAAAAGACGAAAGGAGGCGGCATTGCTTTCATGGTAAACAAGGTATAGGCAATGCAAAAGAATTGTCTAACCACTGCTCCCCAGACCTGGAGTATATTACCATCAAATGCCGACCCTTCTTTCTCCCGAGGGAGTTAACGTCCATCATCATGATCGGAGTGTACATTCCACCACACGCGAACACTGGGGCCGCACTTTTAAAACTACACGACGAGGTAAACAAACTCCAGACAGCAAACGTTGACCCTGCCATTTTGGTTCTGGGCGATTTCAACAGCGCGCGTCTTAAAAAGGTGTTGCCGAATTTCTATCAGCATGTGACCTGTCCCACCAGAGGCGAGAACATATTAGACCATGTATACTCGCAATTTAAGAATGGGTACAAGTCACAGGCTCTTAGTCCATTCGGTAAATCGGACCACGCCGCCATCTTTCTTTTGCCAAAGTATAAACAAAGTCTCAAGCGAACGCCGGTAGTATCGCGAGAGGTTAAGCGTTGGACTGTGACGTCAGAGGAGACGCTCCAAGCTGCACTTGAATGCACAGACTGGAGTGTATTCCGTGATAACACAGCCAATATTAACGAATACACTGAAACGGTGCTTGACTTTGTCTGTACTCTGGTAGAAGAAACAATCCCCTCTACCACAATTAGAATCTACCCAAATCAAAAGCCTTGGGTAGATAAATCCGTCCGTGAGGCTCTGAAAGTGCGCACCTCAGCCTACAACACCGGGCTGGCGACAGGCAACATGGAAGAACACAAGACGGCAAGATACAACGTCAGGAGAGCAGTAATAGAGGCAAAACAGCGTTACAGGGATAAAGTTGAACTTCAGTTTGAACAGGCTGACTCTAGAGGTACAGTATGTGGCAGGGCCTCAGAACAATGACAGATTACAAAGGCACCTCCCTCAAACTGAACAGTGACATCTCCTTAGCAAATGATCTCAATACCTTCTATGCAAGGTTTGAGGCTGTGAATAACAACACCAGCCTACAAGCCACGGCAATGGGGGGGGGGTCTGCTGATGGAGACTCAGTGTTCAGGGTAACAGAGCATGAGGTGAGGCGGACCTTTAAAAAAGTGAATATCAGGAAGGCAGCAGGACCGGACGGCATCCCCGGCCGCGTCCTAAAAGTCTGTGCCGACCAACTGGCCCCGGTATTCACTGACATCTTTAACCTGTCCTTAGAACAGGCTGTCATCCCCACCTGTCTGAAGAAGTCCACCATCATCCCTGTACCCAAAAAATCTACGCCCGCTTGCCTCAACGATTACCGCCCTGTAGCCCTCACCTCCATAGCCATGAAGTGCTTTGAGAAGCTAGTGAAGGGCTACATCTGTTCCTCCCTCCCCATCAACCTGGACCCCCTGCAATTTGCATACCGCCCTAACAGATCCACGGAGGATGCCATAGCCCATGTGCTGCACACAGCAGCATCACACCTGGACAAGAGGCAGGGGAACTATGTGAGAATGCTGTTCATTGACTACAGCTCAGCATTCAATACCATAGTCCCCTCCAAACTCATAGCCAAGCTCAGGGACCTGGGCTTGAACTATGACCTCTGCCAGTGGGTCTTGGACTTCCTGACGGGCAGACCCCAGGTGGTAAGAGCAGGCAACTGCACCTCCTCATCCATCACGCTCAACATAGGGGCCCCCCAGGGCTGTGTTCTGAGCCCCCTCCTCTACTCCCTGTACACACATGACTGCGTGGCACAGCGGAACAACAACACAATCATCAAATTTGCTGATGACACAGTAGTGGTGGGCCTGATCTCTGCCAACGACGAGAGGGCCTACCTGGAAGAGGTAGAGAATCTGTCACAGTGGTGTCAGGAGAACTACCTCTCCCTGAACGTCAGCAAAACAAAAGAGATGATTGTGGACTTCAGGAGGTCGGGGGTCAAGGACTACAGCCCGCTCAGCATCGATGGGGCACCGGTTGAGAGAGTGAACAGTTTCAAGTACCTCGGAGCCCACATATCCGAGGACTTGACATGGACCACACACATTGACAGTGTTGTGAAGAAGGCACGACAACGCCTCTACTTCCTCAGGCGCCTAAGGAAGTTCCAAGTCAGTCAGAAGATCCTTAGGAACTTCTACTCATGTACAATCGAGAGTATCCTGACTGGCAACATCACCTCCTGGTTTGGGAATAGCACTGCACAAGACCGTAGCAGACTACAAAGAGTGACACGTTCAGCCGAACGCACAATTGGAGGGGGGCTTCCCACCCTCCAGAACATTTACAACAAGCGGTGCAGGGGGAAGGCTAAGAGAATCATCAAGGACTCCAGCCACCCGAATAACTGCCTCTTTGAACTGCTGCGGTCAGGCAAGCGATACCGGAGTCTTAAGGCGAGCACAGAAGGACTCAGAAGGAGCTTCTATCCCCAGGCCATCAGGCTGCTCAACAAACAATAAACACTATGCAGCAACCATCAAATGCACACAGCACACACATCCACACGCACACACTCACTTTAAACGGGCAACTCACTGCAGCACCCACTTTACACACTTTAGAACACCTAAACACACTTTACACTTTATATTTATTGGTAAAGGATTTGCACTACAACTCGCACACCTACTGTAAATTGTACCTAAATTGTACCTCATCCCATCTCTGCTCTGCACTATATAGTATTGTATATTAGTACATTGCATAGTATATTGTATATTGTATGGTAACTCAGTTACTTCTATTCTGCATCGAACATTGTACATATGTCTATACTGAACACTGTGACCTCTATTTTTACTTCTATTTTACATGCTATACTATTTTATTTCATACTATCTTGTCTAACACAGTCTCTGGAGCGAAACAGTAAGAAGCATTTTGTATAAAAGTATTCTGTACTTCTGTATGACAACTATTAAAGAAACTTGAAACTTGAACTTGAACAGAGAGAGCCCAACAGGAGAGAACCCAACAGGAGACCAGAGGGGGTCTGAACAGAGAGAGCCTGAGAGGAAAGAGCCTGCCCAGGGAGAGCAGGAGAGAGAGCCCGACGAGAGGGGGTCTGAAAAGAGAGGGGCCGACCAGAGGGGGCCTGAACAGAGAGGGCCCAACAGGAGAGAGCCCAACAGGAGAGAGCCCGACAGGAGAGAGCCTGCTCAGAGAAGGGCCGGCAAGAGGGGGCCTGAACAGAGAGAGCCCGCCAGGAGAGAGCCTGACCAGAGGGGGCCTGAACAGAGAGAGCCCAACAGGAGAGGGCCTGAGAGGGGAGAGCTTGACGGCGGAGACCGGGACCTCTGGAGGCAGAGCTACCACCGAGGTTTCCGACCAGGAGGTCAAGGAGGCGAGGACAGCCCAGAACAGGGGCCTCGTCGGCGTCGCTACCGGCGCAACGTTCAATACCGGCGCAGACGCTCACCGGCAGGTGTCAAACCGGGCCTAGAGGGTGGAGATGGGAGCGTCAGGAGGGTGTCAGGAGAGGTAAAGTCAGTCCCCTCAAACGAGGATGGAGAAGACGGCGGAGACGGGGGCGAGGAGGGCGCCGCGGGCGGCTCCTCAGAGGGCCCGGCGGGCGGAGCCGTGGCCAAGGGCCTACCAACAGAGACGGACGGATCTGACGCGGAGTCAGATGCAGGGGAGGTTGGACGAACCTGGCCCCAGAGGTGCACCAGAGGTCGGCTACCCGCTCGGGATCGCCAGGACGACGTGCTGAAGAGGATGGTTGTAGAACAGTGTGTGAAACTAATGGAACAATGTGTGAAACGGTGGGTCTAAGGACCGTTTTCATGTTATTAAACTGGTTTCATTGAGTAACTTGCAGAGGACTTGGCAAGTTTAAAGTGGGGGGAAATGTAGCAGCCTGAATATTCTACAAAGTATTCAGAAGTGCTAACTAACTGTTACTTTCCCTGTGTGTGTATAACGTGTGATTAACAGTGTTCCTTTGGTTAGCTCGCCCGGTCTAACGACGAGGTGAGGTATGGATTACTAACAATAACATTGGAGCCCTTTTTCCCTTTCTGGAACGGTCCTAGAGTGGGATCAGTGGAGGTTGGCAGTGGTGGCAGGTGGAGCGGAGGAGAGAGGAGAAGCAACGAGGAAGAGGGAGTTACCTGGGAGCGAGAGTACCAGGAAGCCCTCTTCGGCATTGGACTTGACCGTGATCAGTCGCAGTTACAGTGGGCGGGTGCTCAAACGAGCCCCCGTTGTTGGAGAGCCCCGTCGGAACGAGCGGCGGGTGATAAGAAGAGAGCCCCGTTGGAACGAGCAGCGGGTGATGAGAAGTACTTGCTAGTGACGGGTTATCCTAGAAGTATCAGCGATAGTGTGTGAGTAAGAGATACAGAACCGAAGGACTAACGTCTAGAGTTAACGAGACTAACGTCTAACGTTAGCAGGTTATAGTAGTTACTGTGTGCGGTGTATTAGTATGCTGCTAGCGGCTCCGTCTGACTTGAGTAGACTACCGGGCGCGCAGCGCTGAAGAACCGGTGGTATAGCCAGCCACGTTGCGTTAGTAGTACAACCGATATAGCAGGAGGGTGCATCTAGACTCGAAGTTTAGCTGTGTTTAGGGTAGCAACAGTATTAGCTCGCGCTAACAGCAGCAAGCCAGCAACAGCCAGCGGTGGACGTCTCCCAGACGGTACAGAGGACGCCTCTTCCCACCAGCAGAGGACGCCATCCAGCACGCTCCTCCAGCTAACCACTGCCTATGCTGTTCGCCCAGCCTACTGGCTGTGCTCGCGGGATCGCAGACGCCATCTTGTCACCGGAACGAGTGGTGACAAGGGTGGGTCCGCCATCTTGGCTAAGTACTAACAGTACCACGTGTATCAACAGCAACGTCCATTCAAGTGAACGCTAACAACCAGTGTCTAAGGGGTACCCCGAACAATTTAAGCCGGCTTAGGTTAGGTTTTTTTTTGGTAACGTGGGCCCACATTTACTTGGTTTTATTTTGTTATTTGATTATTTGGTTATTTGAATTCCCAATGTTTCTTTACTTTATGCCTGGGTTCCCCTAGTACAAGCGGGGTGTTTAATGTATTGAGCATGCGGTGCCTATGGTGGGAAGAGCTTCCCCTACATTATAACAGTGAGAGCACCCGGTGCCATGTATGAATAAATACATGTTAATTGTAATGGATAACATGCCCAGGCTTCAGTAAAAGTAGACCTCATTGGGAGCATTGTCTGTGTGTCTGTTTCTTCCATTTTCCATTTGCTATTCTAACCCCTGGGTAAATATTGTGACGGCATAATTATTTAACCCTTACACCCCATTCACAGAATAGCATTTGAAGGGTCTATACAGGTGGTCAAGGAAGGGTACTGCTTAAAGGGAAGCCCAATAATACTATTGAACTGACAGTCACTGGGTGTGGGAGGTCCAATACTATAGTATCCTACTACCCAGTGTCTGTGTACTACTACTCCCACAAGCAGGGATAATCCACCCTTCTACACTAGGTATTGTGCGAGCGTTGCTAATTAACCTGCGTGGTTATTATTATTAACCTTTGCTGATTAACCTGCTGATTAACCTGCGTGGTTATTATGTAGGGGCGATTACGAATGCATAATGCCGCGGCAACCTATTAATATCACCTATGCGACACATTAAAGATGGCGGCTTTGTGTTTTTCTGGAGAGCCTGCAACGAGTGACGCGTCTACGCTCTGTGCGTAGAGCTGCTGCGATTCACAAAGGGAGAGCGCACAGGTTGGTGTCCTCAAACAGGCCGACCAGATAAGCCTCACTGGTTTATGGCAACATAGGACCCTTTTTGACCCTTTTTTTTCGGGAGCGGGACCACCAGGGAACATAGAACCCTTTTTTTGGGAGCGGGGAACATAGGACCCTATTTTTTTTTTTAAGTGGGGAACATAGAACCCGGGGAACATAGGGATGACCCCAGACCTACACTGCTGCAGAGAATGGAGGCAGCACGCAGGTGGACCAGAGTTGGGAGACGAGAGCGAGGAGAGGAAGTTGGGATGCGAGAGAAGGAGGACCTGAATCGTTTCAGAAATGATCACCAATGAAGTACAGTGCCGAGTAACATGGAAACATTGGAGATGGATCTGGAGGAGAGAGGAAAAGGGGACGAGAGGAAGAGATAGACCGCGGTGTGATCTGACGAGGAATGAGTACAGAACAAAATTACTTTTGAAAATTAGACTATATTAGTGTGTTCTCTGGTGGACCCTTGGAGTCACAGTGGGTGAGTAAAACAAGTTTAACAGAGGAAGGTCAATGGACACAGTTAAGTGGAACCAGGGAAATATCTATTATTTATCTAGGAAAATGTGATTTATGTTTTGATTCAGACTACATATGTACCCATTTACTGGACTAAGCTGAAGGACTTACAAGATCACACGTGGCACCCAAATATAGGGTTTAAAGACTATGAGAGACAAATGTATGTGCTCTGATCGGGAGCTCTGGAACTGAATTTAGTTTAAATGTTGGACAATTATAGTAAGCTTGGGAGACTTGCCATAGGGGAGATCTCCGCCACTAGGGGGGGCCCTCTCGTTAGGAGAGATACCACCCCCACCCACCAACTGGAGAAAGGGGGATATTGGAACCCCCAAAAGCCTTGGAAGACCTATTTTTGAGGCGGCCGGATAGCGCAGTGGACTAAGCGTCTGTCTACCACCGCAGATACACTGGTATCGAATCTGGCTGTCAACGGTCCCTCCGGCTTGGGCGGTCGTCATACTGACACAATTGGCAGTGTCAGCGGGTGGGAAGCCGGTGGGTGGTATTCTGGTCGTTGTAAACAGCGACTCCTACAGGTCGGTCAGGGCGCCTGCACAGCGAGGGAAGGAACTGGGTAAGGTAGTGTGATCCTCCCATGCGTTACACTTCCCTAGTGAGAGTCCTCGCTGTCAGGTGAAAAGAGTCAAGTCAAGTCAAGTCAAGAGTTTTAATTGTCACGGCATACAGGTATACAATGAAATGCGGCTGGTCTTGCCCGCGACGATGTGCAATACAGTGGTACAACATATAATAGAATCCAATAAAAATACAGTGGTACAACATATTAATAGAATCCAGTAAAAAACAACAGTGCAATAAACAGGAAAGAGGCTGCTGGCTGTCTCCTATGTATCTGAGGAAGCATCTGATAGACTTCAGGGCTCCCTAGACCGACCAGTGGGGGGCACATGCGTGCAACAACCAGGAAGGGGAGGGGGGAATTGGCATAACGACTAAATTGGGATGGGAGAAAAATACAAAAAAATAGGAGGATAAAAAGTGGATAAAAAAAAGAAGACCTATTTTTTACTTTACATTTTTGTTTGCTTAGAACAGCGGTTGCTGCTATTTTATGTATTGTGTTTTGTGACATGGGGAGAACAGAAGAGCACTTTGAGAGGAAATATGATGCAAAGTAGGGGTATCAAAATGGTGTCGTTGAATGTCAATGGAATGAACAACCCAGTTAAAAGGGGGAAAGTTTTGACGAAATTCAGGAAGGAGGAAATGCAGGTTATTTATTTTACAAGAAACTCACTTACCACCACAAGAACATGAAAAACTGAAAAGATATGGGTACAAAAATATGTTTTACAGTTCGTTTAAGCAGAATCCTAGGCTATATTAATTCGGAATTCTCAAGGGGAAGATGTCAAGGACAAATGGTCACACTAATTAATGTATAAGTGTAACGGTTGTGACATCGTTCGGCATTTAGATACACTATGAAGAAGGGCATAATTCCCCCTTCCTGGAAAGAAGCCATCATCACCACAATTCCAAAAGAAGGCAAGGATAAGGAACTATGTAGTAGCTTTAGGCCAGTGTCCATACTTAACGTAGATTATAAGATGTATACTTCAATAATTTCTAAAATATTTGAGACATTTATGCCCGATATTATAGACTGGCTTTATTAGAGGAAGACAGGCACAGGACATAAGGAAAACAATTCAAATAGTAGAGGAGATTCAGAGAGGGGGGGGGGGTGCATTATTGGTTAGCCTGGATGCAGAAAAGGCGTTCGACAGTGTGAGTTGGGTCTACCTATACAACGTTTTAGAAACATTTTGATTCAATAAGGATGCAGTCAAATGTATCAAATCATTGTATCATGAACCAAAGGCAAGGGTCAAGGTGAATGGTAGCCTGACGGACCGGATTAGGTTAGAGAGGGCTACCAGACAAGACTGTTGTCTTTCACCGACACTCTTCACCGTCTTCACCGAACCATTGGCCCAACTAATTAGGCAGAACAAGGGAATCAGGGGGGTGGAGATAAGGGGATCAGAACACAAATTGGGTTTATTCGCAGATGACGTGATAGTATATATGAGACAACCAGACACGATGTAAGGGTTCTTCATTTCCTGGCCAGGCTTCACCTGTTGCTCCCTCCTTCCCACCTCCACCCATGAACAATATCCCTCCACCCATGAACAATCTTCCTCCACTCTGGAACTTGGTGAACAGTCATGTCAATCTACTGCCACCCTGTGGCCAGATTCTGTTGGTGCTGCACTGTGTGCATCTCTGTCTTTCTTTATGTTTTGATCTCCTGAATCAGTAATCTGCTATCTGTTTTCTGTGTTGTGTAGTTATGATCAGTCTGGTGTTCTCTCAGTAATTGTATTTTTGATTCTAGTCTAGGTTATTCCCCTGTGTGTGTTTGGCCTTTTGTTTTCCTGTACCCCTGTGTGTTAGTTCAGTTTTCCCTCTCAGGTGTGTCTCGTTCCCAATTACCATCTTGTGTGAATCAGTGTGTGTATATCTGCCTCGTTTGCCATTCTCTCTTTGTCGGTTCATTGTTTGGATTTCCCTACTAGTGTTTGCTGTCTAGTTCCTCTGTTCCTGTTACTCCTTCCAGTATTTTTGTAGTAAGTGTTCCTAGTGTTCATTTGTTTGTTCCTCCCTTCGTTGTTTTTCGTGTAAAGTTCATTTTGTTTGTTAGGGTTTTTATTTGTAGTCAGTTGTTCATGTTTTTCCTAGCCTGCCTTGCAGTGTTTTGTTTGTGCCTTTTGGACTTGCTCTCTTTATGAGATTATTATTTGTTTTTTGTATTTAGCCCTCTGCCAGTTCTTCAGCTGTGCTATTCTTTGTTTTTGTATTTTGCTGCTGCCTTTGGACGTATTTTTGTAAATATCTTTGTTGCTGCCCTCTTTTGAAGTTGGATTATTTTTGGTTACACTTCACCCCTGGCTCGAAGTGTTCAAGATTAAAGGAGCAGTGCTCACTTTTGACAATTCATATCTACCTCTCCCTCGTATCTGTTTGCGCTTGGGCCCTCTGCCAACACATCCCTAACAGAATGAACCGACCATGTTTGGACCCAGCGAACAGAACGAGGGAGGCTTTGAGTGCCTTGGAGGCATTCAGAATGGGGGATTTACCTTCCTCCTCCTTGGAGGAGAGGAAGGATATTCTACGTCTGCTCTACTCTCTCAGGGAGTGGCACCCTGAGCTGGCCCCACAGCTGGAGGAGTATGGCAGACACTGGATAAAGTGCCTATTCCAGCCTCCAGCCTTCAGTCAAGCCTCTACCACCAGCATGGTCTCAACTGCTAGCATTGCTACTACTAGTCCAGTCCCTACTGCTATAGCGTAGCTTCCACAGCTAGCATGGTGAAGTGTCTTTCATTCATTTATCTAGTCTCTGTGATCGTATAGTCTTTACCCTTCTCTCTGCATTGTTTGCATTTCAGGTGTTCGGTTCTATGAAGGAAGCGCAGACGAGGTGGTCTGAATCAAACAACTGGGGTGTTTATTCCATTCTTAATAAAACACATCTATGAATCAAACAAGTACAGGGTCTTCATTGTATATCTAATCGTCTCTTTGGTGGAGCATTCGGTCCATGATCTGATCGGCGGATGCCGGTCAGACTCGTTTCTCCGGTGGTGGTGCTGGTTGTCTCGGCAACCCTGGTTGTCCCGTTCTCAGCGCTCAGGGCAGGGAGCGCTTGATTTCGTCTCGGCGGAGTCTGGATCCCCTGCTGTAAGGCGATCTTCTATCATCTTCTGTGTCCGTGGCTCTGTGCGTGTCCGGCTCGGCTCTCGAGTCTCCGGTTCTCAGCGCTCGAGCCTGTCAGGTGACGTCACCCCAGAGATCGGGCTTTCCCATTGGCCAAATTCCTTCTAGCAGGAATTCCTTTTGTGAGTGACACGTCATCTGGGTCTTGCGACACGGAGGTTACAGTCTATAATGGGGAGAATCCTACTGTCTACAGCCTATTCTAGTGGTCCTATTACCTTATTTGGGAAATCCTTACAGTTCTTCTCTCCGTGCACAGATAATAGCATACGTCCTTCAACAGAAATGGTATACTGGTTTCTTGATTAACCAATAAGGAGTCCTGTGTCATGGTTCTTTTATCCTTATTATTTAAGAGTTATTCTTTATTGTGCCTACCGTTTCCTAATAGTTTTAAGTTATGCCCACATTGTAACTCATGTAATTGCCTTATTAAATGTTTCCATTCTACTGATGGTTTGTCTATTCTCTTAATTAAGTAATAACCTTTTCTTTAACCTTATTTTAGCTTAAACCTTAATTTACTACCTATGTCGTATTATTTGGTTCACTTGTTGTCAACTTTTCATGCTTGCTAAACCTATTATCTAATGTGATTTTGTATGACAGTTTACTTTTAACATAATGGTCCTTGCTTTACTTTTAGTACATATGTGTTGCAATGTTTTCTAAGGCCATCTAACTAATCTCTCTGACAAAGCCATCAGTTTTACCTATTTCCTCAAGGTCTAAAAACCCTCCAGTCTATCTGTTCTATAGTTAATGTGTGACTGGTGGCATTCTGCTTAAATTCAAATAGCCTTGAGCCTGTTAATGTATGTCCTAAAGTCAGTCAAATCGGATGTGTAAGGGGAGATTCCAAATGGTCTGGTGTTCGATTTATTATTTTACAAGGCCATTTGGTTCACTGACCAAGCGTTACTGCAGCCCAAACCTGCTGTGCTCCCTGACCTAGGTGGCCTTCCTTGGAGCTATTTTTACAGGGGATGGTACGGTTAACAGCTGTTTGCTTGAATCTGGCTCCTTTGCTGAGGAGACCGCCTAATGACTTTGATTCCTTCTGTAATCCAACTTACCAAGTATTTTCGTCCTGCACCTGTACATTTTCATTGATATTTTACATGTTTAATCTAGATAATATACGACATTCCACCCTTAGTGGGTTTCATAACCCACTATATAGCACCAATATGTTCTAAATTAAACACGTTAAACCATAATTATCATTTTTGCTAATATTTTCTAAAAATTCAAAAAATCCCAAAATTACACAAATCGAACTACCAAACCCATTTCCGTCTGTAAATCCAAAAATTACACAAATCGAACTACCAAACCCATTTCCGTCTGTACAGTTACCAAATCATCATTCACTCTTTCCCTTAGCTTCTTCCCCAGTCACACACAATATCAGTTATTAATATGACATCAGACTAAGAAAGTTGTTCCTGCTTTTACAAGGAAACACCCTTTCAATAACAGCTTTTTTGTTTAGACTATTTTATCCATGTTTTCTTAGCTTCAATGTGTCTATTTTGTGTAATTGACTCTGCAAGAAAAGATTAATACATCACACCGAAAAGATTAACACTCTAAAACATCGAGGGAGATTCAAACAAGCAAACATAAATAATTTTTCTCCTCGAAAAGACCATTGAGACCTCAATTATCTTTAGCTTTCATCCCTGTCAGTTATCCCTGTTCAAACCTCCTGAGGTCTTTACTGCTAAATTGTTTTGACCGTTGCTCCTTGTTGTAATTTGTGCTAACCACAGTTTCTTCTTTGTTGTGGGCAGTCTTGGTCCTGCTCCGATTTTCCACAGAAGGGAACGATTTTCCCTCTGTCCTTTTTGCTTTTTGGATTTGTTATTTACAAACACACAATGGATTGGAAGGTCTCATTTTCGGTCTCAGATACATCTTTACTGTTCTGTATTTGACAATAAATTTTTTCCAAATTAGTTATCTATATATTCCACGGCTTCTCAGGTTAATATTCAATTAAATCACCTTTGTCTCATTCATTTTTGTGCTGTACTATTTTACTAGATCTCAAGTTCAACACAACACCACTTCCACCCTTGAGAGTGGAATAACCATTTATAACACTATCAATACCTTGTTTCCAGACAGCCTCCTCGGTCCGGACAGCCAGCTCTAGACGAGGCCAATCACCAACAGAACCTATGTGCATGGTAACAAACCACAGTCCCTTTAAACACACATCCCACACACTCCGCCAGCCTTCAACAAGCCGGTGCAGAGTCTCCCATAAGCCAATTATCAATTTCACATGTCTGCACCCTACATGAAAACTATATGGCCAATGGCGACCAAAAACCTACAGAGCTTACCTATTGGACAGAGAACCACGTTCCCCCAACACTTACCATACCCAAAAACGTGACACAACTCCCCAGATTCTACTTCTGGACTCCCAATGAAATGAAAATCATGAACCAGCTCTCGTCCACCCTTAGTTTCCAGCCCATTATATTAGACATTCCTACCAGTCCCGCTGTGTCACCACCACCGGCTATCCTGACCGGCGAGAGATCCCTCCCAGCCAGCCAGTCCCTAAAAAAAATAGAGTGTCAAACAAAAACAAAGAAAATCGCAAACATATAAACCAAAATTGTGAGTGTCTCTATGCAACACACCCATCAAACAGAATTAAACTATCATCTAGAGGCATAAATACCCCCGCAAAAACTAAGAAAGACAAATTAAAAATTTAAAAAATTAAATAAAGAAATGAAATAATAATTTTTTTTTTAAGTCTCCTTGACCACCCTTGGATCAAGTATGTATAATCACTACTATAAATAGTCCTTTGTTATTAACTCTGTCTAACATTGTTCCATTGTTCCTGTTTAAAACCATCATTTTTGTTAGTACGATTAGCCCATGCAATTTGCCAGTTACTTCATCCCTCTACAGCCCCAACTTACCCTTGTTAGTCTTCCAAACCGTTTTAGTAACTTGCACCCATAATCTAACCTTTTACCCTATCTGTGCATCTTCGTTTCTATTTTTATTCTAATCAGTCGCATTTTCCATTTTAATTTATTAATAACTCTATTTTCTCGAGCACTTTTAGCTTTGCTTGTGCATTCCCGCTTCGCTCTTATTCAACCTATGACCTTTGCAGACACAACCTCTTTACACTCCCGCTTGTCCAGCATGTTTGTTTTCTGATGGACTCTTGCTGTCTGTTGGACTCTCGCCGTCTGATGGACTCTTGCTGAGCCCGCCACCCTTTGCCACATGATCGAGCGAGATGGCCGATCTCTCCACATTTCCAGCACTCAGCCGATGCCGGCCATCCAGGCGGTCCCAGTTTACCACAACCCCAGCGGTCTCTCGGCTGGCATCCCACAGCTCCCGCCAGGTCCACCCCTCTCCGGTCCTCTGGTTGCATGTCCTGTTGCCTGGAGGAGAGAGGGGCATACCTGTCCTTTTCAGCCGCCGCTCCTTGGGCCTCTTGTTGTTGGGAGGGGCCTGGAAACTCACCCCTTCTGCGGCCGTCATCATCGCTTCGCTGCTCCGCACCCCGTTCAGGTAACAGAGCAAGTGACTTCTCTTGTTCACTGAGTCCTTGTTCTGCAGTACCAAACATAACTTCCAAAATTACATCACTCATGATCACAGTCTGTTTCGCCAGCTCTTGTTCTAGCATCTCCCTCTCGCGTATGACGTGGTCAATCGCCAGCTGCTTCTCCACCAATTTTCTACGGACTGTCTCATGTCTTTCGGACGCTTCCGTGAATGCTCTCTGTCTTTCTGGAGAGAGGCACGTCATCCTCTCTTCCTCCACCCTGGCCCTCGCTGTCTGGCTCCTCGTCACCGGCCCACGCCTCTCATCCTGGCTTTGGTCTCGAGGGACGACTGGACATGGGAAACGGGTGGGCTGTGGAAACTGTTCGTGTATATTTCCATACCTGCTGTCGGGTCTCTGTTCCAGCCGTACGGCCAGAGTGGACTTCGTGGGATGGCTGTAACAACGCCGCTCTTCTCAGTCGCTTTCTTTGTCCCTTGGTTAAACTGCAGTCATCTGCAATTGACACTCCAGCGTGGATCGGTTCTGGTTGGAGTAATACCGCTGTCTCTGGTTCTCTCTCCTGTAAGACCTCCTGTATTGGAATCAAAGTCATTATTTCCAGTCCCTCTGTTATACTGGTCACCTGAGGGAATTCCATCACATCAAACTCAATCAGATTAACTTCAGGTATCAATCTTTCTACGGGAGTGTCTGCAAAGGTTGTCAGCCTGCCATTATTATCGGCATTATTTCTTTTCATCGCTCTCCGTGCTTTCTTTTTCTGTTTTTTGTTTTGGTTTCTCAATCTATAACGGCCTCCTTTCTTATGCTTAAATACCAGGTTTTGTAAAGGCCTGAATATCTTTGGCCATGGCTTCTTCACTTCTACTGTGACATTTCCAGTTATTGAAATAGACAGATTGTCTACTTTTGCTATTGTTATTGCTTCTAAACCTTCAGTTGTTTCTATCAATGTTCCACTAAGGTGAACTTCCTGTGTAACCGACATTCTCACCACTTTCAAACACAATTGCAATCACCGTTTGAAAGAACAAGTTTCTCTGTGTCTAAAACTATTTTTACCTACTTGAGTTAAAACTCACTCACACTATCTGATACCGGTGCAGACAGGGATTGATAAATGGCTTATCATTCATACTTATACCAAGGCTTATATAGCCGTTTCCCCAGTTGGTATTGAAATCGTCAGAGCCCCACCTGTCCTCGCCGAGCCTGTGCAGAAAGAAAGCAAAAACATACTGTCAAGTTTGTTCTTATTTTCCCCACTTGAAGGGCTCAGGCAACGTGATCAAGGATGGATATAACTCTGTGACTTCTTTGACCTTTGTTTGTCATTTAATTGGTTGTCACAATAGCAGTCACAATAGCAGGTTATAAACCTGAAAGGGTATGAAAGGAAATGTTTCAACATCAACATAAATACATAGGCTATAATAATACCATAAATTATAGTTAACATTAATACATTTAGCCTATATTATCAGTTCATTCAAATAAACAATTACCAAATGCATTTTCATTAAGAACATTCATTCAGCATTTACCAATACATTTGACATTTTGTATTATTCTTATTATATATACCATATAACCTATATTATATATATATATATATTTATCTATTTATTTATTATTTATTTATATATTTATCTATTTATTTATTATTTATTTATATATATATATACCACATATAACCTTTAATATATATATATATATATAAAACATACCATATATAACCTATTATATATATAGTATTTACTTATTTATTTATTACACCAATCAACATTGTTCTTTAAACTTAACCATGTCATGAATGTCATGCATCAAAATGTTCAAACAATATATTCAAAAACTGTTGTAATGCCAGACATTACAGGCCTACAGAAACACCATTTCCCAGGGTGCAGTGGGGCCGCATGTCAAACATAGCATGCTGAGCAGAGCTAACATGCTACAAACATTTCATGTTGAGCAGAGCTAACATGCTAACACAAGCAAAGCACATGAACAGAGCTAACATGCTACAAACATTTCATGTTGAGCAGAGCTAACATGCTAACACAAGCAAAGCACATGAACAGAGCAAGCAGAGCATATATCATAAAGCAAGCAGGGCACATGCACATCTAAGCAAGCAGAGCATATATCATAAAGCAAGCAGGGCACATGCACATCTAAGCAAGCAGGGAAGGTAAAAGTGAACATACCATTGGGTCATCACGTTCCTGGTTTGATTGCAGCTTAACTCATTTAGCACAATGAGCTGACTCAATGACTGACTGAATCATGGACTGAATGAGCAAGTCCTCTGGGCTGCCCCCATATATGCCAGATGGTAAACCAGTCAAGCCCTCCCATGCTGCCCACATAGATGCCTGATGTAAATTATTCTCTTTTTACCCTTAAAGTTCATTTAATTTCTGGTTTACCTTGAAAATAGTTGCAAGGAGTACATTTGATCATTTAGGGGACATTTAAATTGTACCATTTGTTTTGGATAAATAATATATGTAATTTTGAGTCAATAAAATACATTTGGCTCTCTTTTCTCCTAAAGAGTTCAACACCTCCCACTTAAGTTCCTGATCGCTTGGCTTGATCAGAAACTTACTTCACATCAGAGATTGACCCCTCTTAATGACACCTTTTTTTTCTTTTTTTTTTTTTTTTTATGTCTTCTTTATATATATATTTTTTTTCTTTTTGGTTTACGAGTGTGTATGGACGAGCAAGCATAGTCCAAAGCCAGCTACGTCTCTTGGCAGGTGTGTCTGGTGCCAAGATCGATGTGGGAATGGGGTATGAATGCACTTAGTCTTCTTGTATGACGAGTGTGTGTAGACGAGCAAGCATAGTACAAAGTCAGCTACGTCTCTTGGCAGATGTGTGTGGTGCCAAGATCGATGGGGCATGGGGTATGAATGCTCTTAGTCTTCATGTATGTGCGGAGTGTGGGATATAGTGGTAGCGCATGGCATCCACCAACCAGCTGACAGGGGGGGTTAGGGATGGTGACCAGATTCAGGGGCTTGGGCGATGAACTGGGCGAGGGGTGTGGGCAGGGAACTGCATCAGGGCGGCTCGGGCAGACGAGTTTGGACCTCCACAGGGAGGAGGACCACCAATCTTCTTACGTCTCTCCTGATGACGGTCGTGGGCAGTGGAGAGCTCCTCTTCTTCTGTCCACCTGCAGGGGAGACGATGAGGCCGGCACACGTCTTGATATCAGCGTCCCTGACGATCCCTTTTCTGTCTGGGTATACTGACAAGATTCTTCCCAGACGGAACTGGCCTCTCAGCGCGTTCTGGTCGGCGATCCAGACAAGATCCCCGACCTTGACGTTCCGCTCTGTCCGATGCCGTTCGTTGCGGACAAACAGATTTGGGCCAGCTAGCTCACTCCATTTTGCCCAGAATCTGTCCATCCCGATTTGAATCGCTCTCAGTCGGCGCCAGGGATGGGTGCACAGGTCGAGTCCACTTGTATCACCTACAACGGAGGCATGGCCCAGGATGAGGGAGTTAGGCGTGAAATACTCGACTACATCCTCTTGGCTTTGGGCTCTAGCGTCAATAGGGCGTTGATTTCTCAGGTTGGCCGCCTGGTAGACCAGGGTTTGAAGTTCTACCCACGTGAGCGCCTCTGTTGCGTCTCTGAGGTTGGTGAGCACTCTTTTCAAAAGCTTCACTGCAGCCTCCGCTGCCCCATTCCAATGGGGAGCATCTGCAGGGTGGAACTTCCACTCCCATTCAGTCCCATTCTTGGCCTTTTCTTCATGCGCTTCTCTGACCAGTAGGAAAGTGACAGTAGTGTCACAGAACTCAACACAGTCTTGGGCCACGAGAGCCAAATCCTGAAAAGCTGCTGCTCTCTCTTTTGCAGATTGGGCCTGCCTCCCACTTTGCTGTTCCGGGAGCCTGGCCGTTGCCACCCAGCCAGGTTTCCACTCAACACCGTCTAGGGCCACAAGAGCCAAATCCTGAAAAGCTGCTGCTCTCTCTTTTGCAGATTGGGCCTGCCTCCCACTTTGCTGTTCCGGGAGCCTGGCCGTTGCCACCAAGCCAGGTTTCCACTGCTCGTCTGGTCCAGGTGACAATTCCGCACAACTTCGCATCGCTCTGGCCTGACAGCTGTTTGGACTGGTCTCTGGTGACCGCTGCAGAGAATGCTTTCCTCTGGAGTCCTTTGATTTGATCAGCAACAGAATCTTGCTGGCGGTCTTCATGGGCCAGTCTGATTCAGGTGAGGCAAGGCCGATGGGATCATAGAAACCAGCAATCTGGCTTAACAGCATGCGCCGGGTGAGAGGGTTAAGTGTGCTGCTCCTGATCTCCTCCCGTAGATCCAGCCCTGTTCTCATCTTCCCTCGCTTCTTTGAGAAGTTTATCGATGTCAGAACACAGAGCTCGTCTTTTTCGGGTTTGTATCCAACCCCCACCGCCTTCCACCGGTAATAATCGACCATGTCCCCAGAAAATGTGGGGAGGCGTGCTCTCTCGAGTGGAAACTGGACTCTGGGTTGCATATAAGGAAGGACGCCTTGTGGAGCATTTGGGTACCCTGGCGGTGTGCCTGCGACATTTGGTGCAGCGCTGGTCCCAGCCAGAGACTGGATACTGGCTCCAGAACTTCTTGGAAGTGGCCCCGACGGACCGAGCAGGTCTACATGACCTGCAGCGATTTCCTGCTTGACACCGGGAGGCTCACTGAGAGAGAGAGGTTGATCATCTCTACTGGATCCAGGCAGATATGGATTGGCTGGCACTTCAGCCTCTACCCTCTCCTCTTCCTCTTCCTCCTCCTCATGCTGGCTCAAAGCAAAGCCCTTTCGTGACTTTAGGTTCATCCGCCGCCATTTCCGCTCCCAGTCACTCTGTAAGTCTCTTAGCCCGTCTTTTTGCTGTTTAAGCTCCTTTGTCTTGGTGCTGGAGACAAGACCTTCCCAAGCAGCCATTTTCTGCCCGAACCTGTGGATCTTCTCGCCCAAGCTCTCCCTCTGCACATCAAAGTCCTCCGCTAGTAACTCCTTCAAATCCAGCGCTTCTAATTCAGCCCACTTCTTTTCCGCTTTCTCTGCATCCACTTTGATGTCATCTTCAGCTAATCTGGACCATAGTGCTTCTTTAGTGAGTGTAAGCACTTCTTCATATCGGGTTGCGCACTTTGTTGTTTTTGCTTTTATGCTCTCGGCTTCCTCTATCACCTTGGGATCGTCGTTTTCTTCTGCCTCCTCTTCGAGAGCATCGACGTATTGAGTCCCTGTGTCGCTGACCCTACCAAAGTCCACAACAAGGCCATTTAGCTCATCAATGAGATTCCTCTCCTTGAGCAGGTGAATCGTAAGAGCCATCCTGTAGGTCCTCTTACTGAAGGCAGTCTGCGCGCTTTCCCTTTAGGGATTCCAGCACAGCTGAATCCATCCTCCTTTCTTAGAGCTGTCCAAGGTTTTTCCGACACTGGCAGGGGGCCTGTTGGACCTTTCCCTCCCTCCGTGGCGCTCCTCTTCCGGGCAACACTCTTCGGGGCAGATTCAGCTGGACGCTTGGGCCCTTGGTTTATAACTGTCAAGTTTTCTAGACGCTTGGGCCCGTGGTTTATAACTGTCAAGTTTTGGTTTATAACTGTCAAGTTTGTTCTTATTTTCCCCACTTGAAGGGCTCAGGCAACGTGATCAAGGATGGATATAACTCTGTGACTTCTTTGACCTTTGTTTGTCATTTAATTGGTTGTCACAATAGCAGTCACAATAGCAGGTTATAAACCTGAAAGGGTATGAAAGGAAATGTTTCAACATCAACATAAATACATAGGCTATAATAATACCATAAATTATAGTTAACATTAATACATTTAGCCTATATTATCAGTTCATTCAAATAAACAATTACCAAATGCATTTTCATTAAGAACATTCATTCAGCATTTACCAATACATTTGACATTTTGTATTATTCTTATTATATATACCATATAACCTATATTATATATATATATATATATATATATTTATCTATTTATTTATTATTTATTTATATATTTATCTATTTATTTATTATTTATTTATATATATATATACCACATATAACCTTTAATATATATATAAAACATACCATATATAACCTATATTATATATATAGTATTTACTTATTTATTTATTACACCAATCAACATTGTTCTTTAAACTTAACCATGTCATGAATGTCATGCATCAAAATGTTCAAACAATATATTCAAAAACTGTTGTAATGCCAGACATTACAGGCCTACAGAAACACCATTTCCCAGGGTGCACTGGGGCCGCATGTCAAACATAGCATGCTGAGCAGAGCTAACATGCTACAAACATTTCATGTTGAGCAGAGCTAACATGCTACAAACATTTCATGTTGAGCAGAGCTAACATGCTAACACAAGCAAAGCACATGAACAGAGCTAACATGCTACAAACATTTCATGTTGAGCAGAGCTAACATGCTACAAACATTTCATGTTGAGCAGAGCTAACATGCTAACACAAGCAAAGCACATGAACAGAGCAAGCAGAGCATATATCATAAAGCAAGCAGGGCACATGCACATCTAAGCAAGCAGAGCATATATCATAAAGCAAGCAGGGCACATGCACATCTAAGCAAGCAGGGAAGGTAAAAGTGAACATACCATTGGGTCATCACGTTCCTGGTTTGATTGCAGCTTAACTCATTTAGCACAATGAGCTGACTCAATGACTGACTGAATCATGGACTGAATGAGCAAGTCCTCTGGGCTGCCCCCATATATGCCAGATGGTAAACCAGTCAAGCCCTCCCATGCTGCCCACATAGATGCCTGATGTAAATTATCCTCTTTTTACCCTTAAAGTTCATTTAATTTCTGGTTTACCTTGAAAATAGTTGCAAGGAGTATATTTGATCATTTAGGGGACATTTAAATTGTACCATTTGTTTTGGATAAATAATATATGTAATTTTGAGTCAATAAAATACATTTGGCTCTCTTTTCTCCTAAAGAGTTCAACACATACACTTAACCTCAGTGGTATTTCCCTTTTCATTTCCTCAATATTTACGCATTGGAAATGTCGGGCATCCCTATACTAATATTTTTAGAGAGATTTGGTGTGATTTATTTGACCATAACGATACGGCCTTAGCTTGTTTTTGTCCGTTCTTCCAACCGGAAAACTAGAGGTTCCAATCCTTTGTGTGTTCCTTTCACATGATTCTCTGGGGAACACAATCATTAGTTCCACACAGCCTATCAATTGTCTAATATTCTTGGTAAATCTGGTCCTTCATCTGTTCCAATTTCTTTTTGCTTTGATGAATCCGTCATTCCGATCTCATTTTATACTTTAAATGACCGCTTAGCGTATTGACTATGTATAAATGTAATATTAACTTCGCTTGCTTTCTACTATGGAAATCAAAAATTAGACTTCTTCCTACATTTCTTTCCACATTTACATCTCATCCTCTCATCACATTCTTCATACAACATCATTTTTCATTATTCTTTCACACATTTACACATTTACACACTTCCCCCTCACAACACCAAAAAATCCTTTGGTGTTGTCTCCGCTTCCAACTGCTATCAAGGGAAAAAATAAATGTTTAGCAACTCAGATCACTAAACCCTTGACCGTCATATAGCCCAGTTGTTCATGTTATTAAACTCATGGACACCAGCACTATATCCACAGCAATATCCTCCCAGATCCTTGAATCCACAAAGACCCGCCATTTCTCAGCCCAAAGCATTCTCCCTACAGTTTCGAACCCGAAGGAAAACACCCCAAGCCCCTTTTACAAGGAATATTACAACTCGTCCTACCATTACCTGTACCCAGACAGGCCAGCGCCCATCCGGCACCCACTTCACCCATAACAACAACGTAGTTCAAAACAAACATCCAACCAATAACACACACCCTCTATGGCGAGCTGCTAGGGCTGGACTTCTGGACTTGAACTATGCTGCACTGTATCCATGTCCCCTACCACTACCACTGCACTTTACTGTCTTATTGTTGTCTCACTGTTCTGTCCTGTTTTGCACTTATTTATTTAACATTATTATTATTTTGTTGTTCCTATTTGTGAATAATCATGCACTGAAATGTCAAATCACGTTCCATTTGTACCTGTACAATATGGTGAATAAAGTAATCTGAATCTGAATCTGAACAAGACGCAAAGCCAACCCTGTTTCCAAGGACCCCAACAGAAGGGGGAACCAGGGGACTGACACCTTGACTAAAAATGAAAAAAAAACACGCCCCATTCCTACACCTCAACCGTCTCTAAACAAAACCAACCTAATGTAAAACCCATTCCCTTCATAACAAACGCTTCTGGACTTCACACATCCATTCGAAACATACACGGGCCAGTCAGGGAGATGGAGGGACCCCTAAATGGAAAAAAATCCTAAACTCAACCCAGCAGCCCACCACCTAAACTAGCAATGGTCTGCAACGTACCCATAATCCATTTGCAGGCAAGCTATTGAGGGGGGGGGGGGGGGGGGGCGCATGGAGAAAGGAAGGGAGGGAGGGAAGGAGAGACACAGGGAGAAATACAAGGAGAGACAGAGGGGGGGGGGGCGGAGGGAAGGGGAAATGGAGGGAGGGGAAGAGGGGGAGAGGGATGGAGGGGGGGAGGGGGGGAGACAGAGGAAGGAGGGAAGAGAGAGAGGGATAGAGAGACGGAGGAGGGTGGGCCTCCCAATTGAACATTAACATTATCAAAAACTTCTTAGAATTAACTAGCAGCTCTTACCGTATTGCCTGGTCCAGTTAACCCACAGGGCTTTAAACACTACCCTCAGCATCTGCTGCCTAACCTTAACTTAAACAAACCCTACTTTAACCAGACTTAAAGAGTCTGCATGGAGTTCCTAATATCTAACACTATACTTTAAACCTTACCAGGGGCACTTTAACCTGAATAGAACCCCTTCGAGAACCTCGTAGCTCAACAGCCAAGCAGGGAGAGAGGGATAGTGGGAGGGAGAGAGGAGAGGGAGTGGGAGGGAGGGAGGGAGAGAGGGAGGGAAAGACAGACAGAAGGATTGTGGGAGTGATAGGGAGAGAGAGTGGGAGGGAGGGAGAGAGAGAGAGAGAGAGAGGGATAGAGAGAGAGAGAGAGGCAGGGAAGGAGTGAGGGAGGGAGGGAGGGAGGGAGGGAGGGAGGGAGGGAGGGAGGGAGGGAGGGAGGGAGGGAGGGAGGGAGGGAGGGAGGGAGAGAGGGAGGGGAGAGTGAGAGAGGGAGGAAGAGACAGAGGAGAAGGAGGGGGGGGGGTACGCAAGCCTCTCGTCACAGCACATAATGCCGCTGTTCACCCCAACTTGTCATGTCCAACATCGCCCCCTATAGCCCTTCACTGTCCACTGCCTTAATAAAAGCCCCTAATCCATCCCCCTCGTACTGACGGCACCGTGGCGCGCATGCGCAAACCGACACATACCGTCTACATGTTCCAACCATACTAGTCACCTCATTAGCTACCTAATATTGGAATAATACATCCAGTAAAGTTACAAACAAACCCACACATCCGTCACGTTTCTACCCCACTAGTGCAATCATACTGGGCCCACAACAGATATAGAATGATAACTAAACAAGTATATACAGTCGTTCTTAAAAACGGCAAAAACCGATAAAAATAACTACAAATCTTTCAAGATGGTCGCCAAACGACAACCGAAAAAACCTATAAAAACTACAAAATGGCCGCTACGGCTCCCCGTTTACATGTGAAGGAGAGGTGTAACAACCTACAAGGCAACACCGCCCCCTGCTGTAATGTTCGCACATCACCTCTATTGTACTACAGTACTCACAACGTCCTGCAGGAGGCGCCCTCACCCTCCCTCACAAGTGCGTCATCACGCAGCACATCCAACCGACGTCAAACCGCCGTCCTTACTCAATAATAAACCACACTCCCCAGAATCCTCCACGGGAGTTTCGTCATGTTCACAACCACAAGATCTCGTCGTCTGCCCCCAAAATAGCATCACGCGATATTTACAGAGAGTCTCATCATGCTACATTGTTAGCACAGGTAGCTTAGCATCTTAGCTTCGTTAGCTTCCCACTGCTAGCTCCATTAGCTTAGCACTGCTAGCTCAATTAGCTTAGCTTAGTATCCATAATAACGTCTCCTATACGGCCCATTATCCTGTTGATTCGAGCGGCACAACACATCGCGACGTTTGCGCAACACAGTTATACTCCGTAACATAACTTTAATCTCATTAAGCGCTAGTTTACAGATCATATATTATTATCTTTCTTTTAGTTTGCTCGCCCGTTTGGCCCCGCCTGGCCTAAATACACAGTATTTTAAATCCAACGCTCCCAACGCCCCCTCTGCTTAGACGTTTCTAGTGACGTCATCAGTCCCCAAAAAAATCGCTTCTTTTGATTCCTACCACATTAAACTAAGACCTTAATACAACCGATTTAAAAAAATTCAACGAATTTCACACATCATTTTGGTTCCATCACTCTCGCCATTTACTCAATTCACTCGATATCGCAACGCAGCATCCATACGTAACCCCTGTCGTCCTCGCGGCTAATGTAGCAAGCTAAACTATGCCACGTTCCACTGCCCTTGAAAAAACGAACCTTCCTAATACAACGGACAGTGTTATGGTTTCTCCGCTGCCGCTTTGGTCACTAGAGTTTTATAATGTTACAAAAAATACATTGGCATCCACATAACCAGACATCCATCCATCATATATATTTAGCAAAACACACTGTCCTATTTATAAAACATACCATTCATTTGGCCAAATCCGTCCTCAGCGCATTTTCCTAACCTAAACATCGCTCATACAATGCAACCTGTCCTAATCATAAGTGCAAGTCCCTCATTCAATTTCCAAAATTTTTTAAAGTGCTCTATATACCAAGGTTTGAGATTCGGCTTACTTACTCCAGAGTCTTTCACCATACACTTTAAGTAGCTCGCAGAGAGTACATTCGCAGAGCCTCCTGACGGCTTGAATCGGAGGTTGTTGCGGCCAAATGGTGCTCTCCGTTTAACCACAATCTCCCTATTTCCTACAGTATCCTTCCTCCACGAGCTTGATATTTCTCAGATTCAACAAAAGGTGAACCTAAGCTTGTATGATATCGGATTTGTCTTTTCAGCTTCACGTATGAAACGTCTCCCAACGTTAACTGCCAGCGTACCGATTCTATGAAAGAAATCTGTTAAGTAACCTGGCCCGACTCCCTATATCCCCCTGGTTGCGCGCGACCTGAACCCAAATACAGACCAGTTTAACCCTCTCAATACTGGCAGTCATAATATTGACCAATGAAGGGCTTGTAAAATCCACAAATGGTACCACTCTTTCCCTCCGTCAGCCGTTCCCAGAGCGGGGCCCGGTTTGACGAGTGAAAACAGCGCCTCATTTAACCCATCCATCAACCAAAAATCGTTCACTACCAGACTCTCAATTGTCCCCTGCACAATTACTCCTATTCATAGCGCTTTTAGTCGCTTATATATTCTACTCTTCCCCCGCAACTCTGTACTGTTCAATCCGATTGCGCGCCCCTCCTTAATTTCCTATACTATCAAGTGCTGCGTTGGTGTGCGGCCGAGACCAGAGACAGGTCGTGAATTCTGGTCTCTGGTGTCTTCCGACCTCAACATATTTTTGGCCCAGTACAGCATTCACTTCTACCTATAGCAAACCCCAATTTGAGACCGCTCGACCTCCACCAATTTAAACGCACCATCCTTACTTACCTTCAAACCCGCTGTCCTTGGCTGATGAGGTGAAGGATCAATCAGTCGTAGAGGCGTCGATGAGGGCGAGAATCTCTCGTCCCTTTTAGAAGTAGCTTTCGTCGTCTTCAACCGGCTTTGGCCGAATACAGCACGGGTCACGGACCATTTGAAGTGTCTTTCATTCATTTATCTAGTCTCTGTGATCGTATAGTCTTTACCCTTCTCTCTGCATTGTTTGCATTTCAGGTGTTCGGTTCTATGAAGGAAGCGCAGACGAGGTGGTCTGAATCAAACAACTGGGGTGTTTATTCCATTCTTAATAAAACACATCTATGAATCAAACAAGTACAGGGTCTTCATTGTATATCTAATCGTCTCTTTGGTGGAGCATTCGGTCCATGATCTGATCGGCGGATGCCGGTCAGACTCGTTTCTCCGGTGGTGGTGCTGGTTGTCTCGGCAACCCTGGTTGTCCCGTTCTCAGCGCTCAGGGCAGGGAGCGATTGATTTCGTCTCTGCAGAGTCTGGATCCCCTGCTGTAAGGCGATCTTCTATCATCTTCTGTGTCCGTGGCTCTGTGCGTGTCCGGCTCGGCTCTCGAGTCTCCGGTTCTCAGCGCTCGAGTCTTCAGCGCTCCAGTCTCCTTCTGTCAGCTTCCATGCTGTTTAAATGAGAGAGAGAAACCCTTTTCCCTGCCTGTCAGGTGACGTCACCCCAGAGATCGGGCTTTCCCATTGGCCAAATTCCTTCTAGCAGGAATTCCTTTTGTGAGTGACACGTCATCTGGGTCTTGCAACACGGAGGTTACAGTCTATAATGGGGAGAATCCTACTGTCTACAGCCTATTCTAGTGGTCCTATTACCTTATTTGGGAAATCCTTACAGTTCTTCTCTCCGTGCACAGATAATAGCATACGTCCTTCAACAGAAATAGTATACTGGTTTCTTGATTAACCAATAAGTGAGTCCTGTGTCATGGTTCTTTTATCCTTATTATTTAAGAGTTATTCTTTATTGTGCCTACCGTTTCCTAATAGTTTTAAGTTATGCCCACATTGTAACTCATGTAATTGCCTTATTAAATGTTTCCATCCTACTGATGGTTTGTCTATTCTCTTAGTAATAACCTTTTCTTTAACCTTATTTTAGCTTAAACCTTAATTTACTACCTATGTCTTATTATTTGGTTCACTTGTTGTCAACTTTTCATGCTTGTGTTGGGGAAAATGTGTATATGAAGTGAACTAGTTTAATATAATGTTGTGGAAAGGTTGTTTGACACAGCAGGAGACGATATTTCCAATTGTAACAAATAGGTAATTTATTTAAGAAAAGAAGTTCGTTAACAGCAAGAGCTATGGGTCAAAGATGATCGCCACAGCTTGAACAAAAACACTCTGTCCTGGAACCCTTTGCCTGTCCCTAAATCCCCTCTCAGTCCTGCCCCCATGACAGATATGATGACGTGTCACATCATGTCAGATCTGACATGACGTACATTAAGATGATACGTAGATTTAACATTGGAGAGAGAGAGAACATGAGGAGAGATAAGCAAGATATGATATCCACACACGATATGATGTAAAACATTAAGAACATGAAGAGAGAGTGAGATATGTGTGTTTGTGTGTGTGTGTGTGTATGTGTGTGTGTGTCTGTGTGTGTGTGCGTCTGTGTACAGACGTGTGTGTATTGTATGTGTGTATTGTGACACAGGGAATGTGTGTGTGTGTCGGTGTGTATGTCTGTGCGACTGTGTGTGTCTGTGTGTGTGTGCTGTGTCTGTGTGTGTGCTGTGTATGTGTGTAAGAGAGAAAAGACACAAGATTAGAACACACGATATGATGTACTGAAATGTCCATCTGCTATCTTGAGGCTGTTTTAAGATTGAAGATTGAAGATTTAAGATCAGCCAGACTGTCGCCCTAGTGTCTTTGAGCCCTGCTAGTTGACCTATATTAAACTAGTCAAGACTAACCCCTTTCCTACCTCCACCCTCGTATACACATTTTCCCCAACATTCCCCCATTTGGGGCTATCCCTAGTCCCACCCAAATCATATAACCAAGAAAATGTGAACGTCTAACTAAACAAGAAACCTTACTTCATTCACTGGATCCCTAACGGACCAACAAAGGCTGACTACCGTTCTCACAATAAACACAAAACCGCTCAAAACAAGAGTAATAATAAAACATCAAAAAAAAATACCCCAATTTATAATCCTAACCTGACAGACAAATCCCCCCAACCTCCACCGCTTACCAAATGAGCCACAGTTCCGGCCGGAAACCGCGACTCTCATCAGGGAAAGGAGAAGTTGACCGTCAGAACTAAACATAGAACATCCCTCCCAAAAAAAATGACATTGTCTCTTCCATAACATTGAGTCCCAGTGTCCATCGCTCAGCCCCCCTTCCATGCCCACGCCATAGTCTCCTCACCGTATTGCCAAAAGTCACATTTTGCCAATACAGCAACCACCACGCCACACCTCCAGTCCTCGTAGAAGCATGTCCCCATGCCTGGACGGGAGGCGCTGGTACCGACCTCACCACGTGTCCCCCCATCTTCGACGGGAGGTGCCCATCTTGCCCACTGCGTTAGCCCCCCCCCTTTGTCCCTCCAGTCCCCAGAACCGATCCCCCGACCACTTCTTCTCAATGCTTCCTCAGGCTCAGAACCGACACTCTGCCGATGCCCCTTCCCATTCCGGTTTGACCAGGACCACAAGTAAAATAAACAAAAAATAATAAAAAAATAAAAAACAATGCAATGATTTTCAATGGTTGCAATCTCTATGCCGAAGGATCATTAGAAAATCAGACTAAAATTCCTAGTTAAAGGAATAAACCAACAAAACTGCGCTCAGACCATCCCCCGTCACTCTTAAAGGAAAGAACCAACAAAAAGAAAATGTCCCTACCTCACCATACCCCTAATCCTCTATCCCCTCGTCTCCCTCTAAGGCAGCATAAAGCTGAGGATATGGCCCGATTTGTGGCTCAATCTCTTTCTGTCCCACCATCAGCATTTGGCTCGTTACGTGTGAAGTTACCAGCCTACCCAAGAGAGGCATACCACAACAGAAAAGGAGAACCAATATCAACCCTGCCACCCCGATGGATATCCCCGTCTGCATCACTATGCTTCCCCACTGTCCCAATCTTTCCAACACCCCACTCCCCCACCATTCTTCATTCCGGCCAGAATTCCCCCTCAACTCCTCCCTCAAATCCTTCAGCTTAGCCATGGCCTCGGAGAACTTTCCCCCTGGCCCCACATTCGTCGGAATGAATGTGCAGCAGTACTGTCCAAACATGGAACAGACTCCACCCTTCTCCGCCATTAACCAGTTCAGAGCCTGTCTATTCTGCCACGCCACCGTACTGGTCGCGTGCATCTGGTCCCCCATTGCATCCAACGCCTCCTCGGTGTAATTGAGATACCGCTGCTGATTGTAAAACAAATAGTTGATCCACCCGGTGTTCTTATTGACCGATATCCATGGCAGAATAGACTCAAACCCTGCCGCAATCTCATTCTTAGCCATGAACTCGGCTGGAATGCCCCTTGGCTGTCCTATGCTGTCCAGATACACCCTTGGGTCTGCCTTGTAGCTACGCTTCGTTCGAGAGATAGGAGACTCAGAAGGTCCTTCCGTCACTGATAATGGTAGGACCACCATTGGCATGATCGCCTGAACCCGGGCACATCTACCTGACCAATCTAAAGGAAGTGTATTCCTCAACCTCCTACCGCCGCAGAGCCAGTATTGGTCCGCCAGTGCCATATCCTGGACATGAAAAGGGCAAGCTACAGGCCGTGGGTTGGTATCCACTCCCTTTAACACGACCCCGTGTCCACACTTTCCTTCTTTCGTACAGTTAGTCGTGATGCTCCAAATAGTAGTGCACCGCCCCTCTGCCACCTCCCCTACATCCCGGGTCCCCTCCTTTTGCAAGCACTCGAAATCCTTGGTCAGCCATAGTTTGACACCTCTGGGTATTGGCAACCCCGTCGCTACCCCCTGCACACGTACATCCAATTTCCTACACCGTTCCCGCATAGTGACATCCTTGAAATCCGTGACGTTTCCTGCCGCCTTAAAACGACTAGAGCCGAGAAACCCCAAACACTCTGCCTCGCACCAAGGGCGACTATTATGGGGCCCCTCCCATGCCTCTGCGTCCCTGTCACACTGAGCCCAACTGAACTTCGTGCCCTTCACCAGCAGCCTATCCGGACGTGCCTTGGAGCAGACATAACAATCCTCTATCTGATTCTGCGCGCTCGTGTACTGGACCCACTTAAACCACTCATTCCCTAAAGCCGCCCTATACATCGGGTCAGCCTCCGGGTCTTCCTCGTCATAGTCATAGTCGCCCCCATCTTGTTCCCCGGAAGGAAGCAAACCCCTCAACCTGGCCCAGAGTGAGCCCACTGAGTCCCTCAACGTTCCGGCTGTCCTCTGGAACATATCCTGTCCCCCCACCTCTTCCGACTCAGTGTCCTTGACCTCCCTTTTTCCCCTCACCCCTGTCCCCTGTGATTGGTTCGGGACAGGCTCAACTCTCCTATCTACCCCCACAACCCGATGCTCGTTAGTATAATGGTAAGTATCCCCGCCTGTAACGGGGGAATGGTCAAAATCAAAAACATGCCCTTGCGGTCCTACGGGAAACACCCCGTTTGGTTGTAGTCTTATCTTCTCCCCCCCTTCCTCGATGGAGGGAAAAGGGGGCGCCTGATTCTGAGCCTGGTCATGAAAGTCTGCTGGTACTTGAGCCTGAGCGGGACCCCGTGGGACTCCTACCCACTCAAACCCGTCATCCTCAAGGACGGGTCGACCGTGACGGTTCTTAATGACGTCGTTGTGCCCGGCCGACCGTCCGCACACTGCTGCCAACATCTGCGGGAGCATCAGCAGGCACTGCACCTTCCAGTTGCCGTCTCGGACCCTCCATGTCGGGTTCTGCATAACTGCGATCGATTGTATCCCCCAAGAGATCGCCGCTGGCCTTTATGCAGTGATTGAAGTGGAACCAGGTCGCTGATCCTTTGACTTGGACTGCCGTTCCAGTCGATCGGATCACCTCGTACGGGCCCTCTCTCCGGGGTGATGACCACTTTCTCTTGTGGACCTTTACGAAGACCAAGTCCCCAGGGATCAGTCTCGGTTTGGTGGCTTCCTTCTCCGCCTCCTTCTCCCCCTTTCTCTCCTTTCTCTGCTCCTGTCGAAACACAGCTTCATGTATTTTAGTCACTTGCTGAAGATATTTTTTCAGATCTTGCTCAAAAATATCTAATGCCGGGCCCCTAGCCAGGTGTCTAAATGGCGGTGCTGGCATGCTGCGGCCTGTAAGCATTTCATGCGGTGTTAGCTGTGTTTGGCGGTTTACGCTGCTTCTAATAGCCATCAGAGCAAGCGGCAAAGCATCAATCCAGTTAAGCTTAGTTTGCATACAGATTTTCAACAGTTTGTTTTTAATGACCAGATTGGCCCTTTCCACCTTCCCCTGCGACCCGGGACTATAGACACAGGAAAGGCGCTGTCTTATACCTAATTTCTGCATCAGCCCTTTAACCACCTTGTCGATGAACTCGCGGCCATTATCGCTTTGTAATATCGTGGGAATTCCAAATCTCGGAATGACCTCGCGACACAGGAACTTGATCACTGTGTCCGCGTTCTTGTGTTTAGATGGAATGGCCTCAATCCAGCGACTAAAGCAGTCCTCTACTACCAGGAGGTATCGTTTGCCCTGCACTGGCGTTATCATGTCTGTATAGTCCATAATCAGATGTCTGAATGGTCCCTCAGGGAGGGGTGTGTAAGCCGCCACTGTCGGTACTCCTTTGCGCACATTGCCCTGTAAGCATGTTAAACACCTGGCTAGTGTAACGTCAATTTGTGCCTGAAGCTTTGGGGACCAAAATCCCATTTTCGTGATTCGTTTCAGGGTCTCTGCTCTTCCACAGTGATCAACACCATGAGCCTCAGGTATCACTAAGGACAGAAGATCGATGGAGGCGACTATCAAACCGTTATGACTCCTCCACAGACCATCTGCCCCCCTTACAGCCCCCCTCTCCGTCCACGACTGTTTCTCGGCCTGCGTGGCTGAGTCCTGAAGATCACTCAAATTATCCTCAGTTACCTCAGTCGTCAGTTCGGCCGCAAACATCAGAACAGCCGTGGACGGCACCGCAGCCGCCGCCTTCGCGGCCTCGTCCGCCGCGTTGTTTCCCGTCGTCACAAAGGACAGGTCTTTTCTGTGTGCCTGGCACTTTACGATAGCAATGCTTTTGGGCAACTTTACAGCCTGAATAAGCGCCACAACCTGCTTGTGGTGAAGGATCGGTGAGCCGTCCGATTTCTTAAAGCCTCTTGCCTTCCAAATGGCCGCGAATAGGTGGCATACGCCATGCGCATACGCAGAGTCTGTAAAGATGTTAACCGTGCGATCTTTAGCTATTATGCATGCTTCTGTTAGTGCTATTAGTTCTGCAAGCTGGGCCGAACATGGTTGCATGCATTGTTCGGCCTTTCTTGTTAGTGTTTCTCCGTTAGGTTTGCACTGTACGACGGCGTATCCTGACCTTAAATTTTCCCCCTCCCGATAGCAGGACCCATCCACAAAAAGTGAGAGTTCTGCTATCGCGAGCGGGTCGACTCCCAAATCAGGACGGAGTTTCACGAAAGCCTGTACCTCCACCTCACACTCATGCGGTTGACCCTCGCTCGGGAGTGGTACCAGATCCGCCGGGTTACTGCCGTGGCATGTTTTTATCGTAACGTCCGAGTACTGCAGGAGCCTCATGTAAGCCTGTTGCCGTTGGCTGGTCAGAACAAATTTGCCTCTTTCAATCAAGTTTGCCAATTTGTGATGTGTCCAAATGCAAATGTCATATCCCATTGTCACGGCCGTTGCCTTCTCATACATCAAATGTGCTGCGGCCAGGGCCTGATAACAAGGTGGCAGACCCTGCTCTACCGGCGAAAGAGCTCTAGAGTAATATGCTATCGGTTGTTTTTTCCCACTCCCCCCCTGTGTTTGAGTCAGGACAGCTGTCGCATGCTGCGCTCTATGTGAGACGAATAGGTGGAAACACTTCTCATAATCCGGCAGCGCCAGGGCAGGGGCCTGTAACAACAGACGCTTAATGTTTATGAACGCGTCCTCCCCCTCCTCGGTCCATGTCAAGGGAGCGCGAAGCTTGTCTGTACCCGCCTCTTTTATCATCATCCTCAACGGCGCTGTCGCTATCGTATAGTCCTCCACCCACTCAGAGCTGTACCCAGTCATCCCTAAAAACGTCATCATCTGTCGGACCGTCAATGGCCTAGGTGCCTTGGATACAGCTTCGAGCTGCGTGGGTGAGATGCTTTTTATGCCCTTTTGAATGACGCGAGACAAGTACTCAACTTTTGGCTGGCAGTACTGCAGTTTTGAACGGGATGCCTTGTGGCCTCCCACGGCTAATCCACTCAAAACTTTGATGGAGTCCTCATGGCACTGCTGACGTGTATCCGAGCAGATTAGAATGTCATCTGCATACAGTAAAACCGTGCTGAGTAGTGTGTCGCACACTCCTTGCAAGTCTTCCTTGAGCGCCTTCGAGAAGTAATGCGGCGAGTGCGCGAACCCTTGTGGCAACCGGGTGTAAGAGTATTGTTTCCCCCTGTGGGTAAAAGCAAACAGATACTGAGACTCTTTTTCCAATGGAACACTGAAGAATGCCTGCGTGAGATCAATGACCGTATAGTACTGCGAGCTACTCGGGATGTTTGTCAGGAGGGTGTGTGGATTAGCGACTTCCGCCTCTGGTCCAGACACCACGTCGTTCACCGCCCTCAAATCGTGTACCAGTCTGTACCTAGCCCTGTCCGCCTTTAGCACTGGGTGGATAGGTGTATTACATCTGGATTTGAAAGGGACGAGCACTCCCCCCTTTAACAGTCCCTCAATCTGATGTGATATAGCTTCATCCGACTCTGGCTTCATTGTATACTGTCTGATAAAGGGTGGTCTACAACCCTTCTTTAACCTGACCTTCACTGGCTGTGCCGACAATATTAGACCCACATCTGTGTCGTGTTTTGACCACAACCGTTCCGGGGTGCGCGCCAACATGTCCTGTTCCAGCAAAGCATCCGCCTCTGGAATAACGCAAGGGTCTCCTGGTAATCTGATTACTTGCGGTTTTGCCAAAACTGAAAAGGAAATCATTATTTTTATGAAACTCCCATCTGCGCTGTTCCAAATTAGCGGAGATTCCGTGGAGACCCACCTTTGAGTCTCGGATTCCTGTATCATTGAACCTAGATGTTCGGATTCGTAACCAGGATTTATTCTCAGAGTGATGTGTGGGGCGGCGTCTCTTAGTCTATGTTGTTCCCGTAGATACTTACCCGTGTTAACCCTCAACGCCGCGCCCTGTCTCCCTACAATTATCGCAGATGAGTCAATCTGCACCTGCTCGGGCTGTCCCTGCAACCATGCCTTGTTCCTAACTAGGTCACTATTCGTCAAATATTGTAGTGTGCAATGTGCCTCCATGTTTGTTTGTCTAGACTGAGGCAGTTGGGTTTTCAGAAATGGCTCCCAGGGGGCACAGACCCTTTGCAGCTCTGCATCTATGTTGCCCAGCCAGAACACAGTGGCCTCTTTCTCCCCCGTCCCTTGTAGCATCATTTGGTACACGTCTTGTTCAATTTGAATCCCCTCAGGCGTACATAGGATTTTACAGCCTAGTTTACACATTGCATCTCGTCCCAAGAGATTGCGCGGGGTGCTGTCCGAAATTAATACAGGTATTGTTATGGTCTTGTTGTTATACGTCATAGAGATTGGATCTGATGTGGGTATTAATTGTGTTTTTCCCGAGAATCCGACCGTCCGAACATACTGTCCAGACTGGGGTAAGTGAGCGGCGTATTTTTGCTTTATGCAGGAAAAACCTGCTCCAGTGTCTGCCATCATCTCTGTTAATTTGCCCTCCACTAGGACCTGCAGAATAGGTTCTTGCTCAGCTCCCTTGGAAACCACAATCATTTGATTTCCCCCCGTCGCATTCTCTGGGCACCCCTAGTGATTACCCCCCTGGTTTCGGGGCCCTCCTGTCTCCCC